>NW_027192600.1:108578-224657 GCF_042370625.1 Thermothelomyces heterothallicus | reverse complement strand
CAGTAGTCAGCGATGCTTGGTATGAGTACTGTGGTTATGATTGCTATCACTGGTGAACTCCCAGAGTCCACCATAACGAGTGACTATCTACATGTATATATAATCCTGGGATCACTAGCGGTCGTGGTGATCCTCCGTACTGGCTCACCTGGCTCACGTCGTGAGCCAGTGATCCTCTGCTGGGATCGTTTCTTGCCAAGTGTGATCCTGTCCTGATTGGTCCATCATTCTTCGGCTTGATTGGCCCGTTTGTGTCGGTGGCCCAGGCGGCATCTGCATGCATATTTCCGTGACATAGCCACCTGCGACTCCGAACGGAGTCGTATTCGACCAGCAAGATAGGGAGCGTGCAAGGATCGCGAATAGACGATGCTCAAGGGAAGGCATGTCCTAAGGATCTACCGCAAGAGACGGGTAGTAATAGACAGACCACTACGGACTCTAGAAGAAGCGGTATAACGACACCGACATTACGATAGGAGGAACGAGCTGAACCGCCGATAGCTGTTCTCTCCGTTAACAAATATAGAGCACTGCAATTGGAGTAATAGGTTGAGATAGGAGAAATCGCTAGTATCGCTATAGACGGAACCAAGTTCGTATACTATTAGAAAACAGAGAAACGAGACAAGACTAGGGAAGTACCAAAGGAGTACGAAGGATACCTAGCATTCGAACCGAAGTATCTAGAAGGATTACCAGAACACGGCCTATAGGATTACAAGATCAAGCTTAAGGAAGGAGCACGACTAAAGTTCTTTAAGATCTACTATATAAGCTAGACGTAGAACGAAGAACTTAAGCGATATCTAGAGGAGAACCTTCAAAGAGGATATATCTGCCCGTCGATATTGCTAGTAGGCTACCTAATCCTATTTGTACCTAAGAAAGACGGAAAGCTACAGTTATACGTTAACTATCGGCAACTTAACGAATAGACCGTAAAGAATCGATACCTATTACCGCTAATCTTACGGCTCTAAGATTAGTTAGCAGGAGCCTAATATTTTACGCGTCTTGACTTGCTATCGGCCTATAACTATATACGGATCAAAGAAGGCAACAAGTAGAAAACGGCCTTTAGAATACCTTATAGCTACTACAAGTACCTTGTCATGCCATTCGGACTTACGAACGCGCTAGTAACGTTCTAAGCCCTAATTGATCAAGCTATCTAACCCTTTCTCGACAAATTTGCGGTATGTTATCTTGACGATATACTTATCTTCTCTAAGATGATAGACGAACACCGGAAGCATGTAAAAGTAGTGCTAGACGCATTACACACGTATAAGCTATTAGTTAACAAGGAAAAGAGCGAATTCTACGTCAGGAAGACGGTGTTTTTGGGATACAAGATATCCCTAGGACAAATTCGGATAGAACCTTTAAAGGTTAAAGCTATCAAAGATTGGCCATGACCGACGTCAGTCACGGAAGTACAAAGTTTCATCGGGTTTACAAACTTCTACCAGATGTTTATTAGGAATTTTAGAGCGATTGTACGACCATTATACGAGCTTACCAAGAAGAATACTAAGTTCCAATAGGAAGAGCGATACAAGCAAGCATTTACGCAAATTCGCGACGCCATCACTAAGGATCTAGTGCTAGTACTACCAGACCCTAAGAAGCTATTCGAGGTAGAAACGGACGCTTTAGACTACGCTATCGGAGGATAGTTAGGATAACGAGATGAGCAAGGGAAGCTATATCCTATAGCCTTCTTTTTAAAGAAGCTCGACGGACTACGTCTTAACTATCTAATCTATAACAAGGAACTACTTACGATTATTAAAGCTTTTAAGGAATAGCGACTATATCTTAGCGGCACGATCGAACCAGTATAAGTATATATAGATCATAAGAATCTACGGTACTTTACGATGACGAAGGAGCTTAATAGATAACAAATACGATAGGTAGAATTCCTCGCGGAATTTAACTTCGAGATCCGCTATAAGAAAGGCAAAGAAAACGTATAAGCGGACGCTTTAAGCCGATAAACGGATCATACAGAAGGACGAACGGAAATAACGCTACCGTTGTTTAAGGAACGAATAGACGGAACGCTATATTATGAAACGTAGACACCCGTGGAAGATGATCTACTCGACTTGTTCCAAAAATGTTATATAATCTTTCGAGAAGAAAGGATTAACGAGGTACAATATCAAGCAGCACCTGGACCAGTGGTACCTAGCGAAGTAGAGGAAAAAGATGGGAAACTCTGGTACCGAGGCAAAGCGTATATCTACGACCAAGACCAATAGCTACGAATGATTCGGGAACTCTACGAGTCGAAACTCGGAGGATACAAAGGAGTTACGAAGACTGTCGTACAAGTCAAGAAACACTACGACTTTCTACAATTAATGGCACGAGTTAAGGAAGTCGTATAAAGCTACGACATCTGTAATCGAAGCAAGACGGCACGACATAAGCCGTACAGGCTACTTTAGCCACTACCAATAGCTGACAAACTATAGAGTTTAGTTATGATAGACTTTATTACGAAACTGCCAGAATCTAAGGATACGGCCACAGGAGTAATCTACGATAGTATTCTTACTATAGTAGATCGCCTAACTAAATAGGTATACTTCTTTCCCTATAAGGAGTCCTAGATAGCTAAATAGCTAGTAGATGTGATCTATTGGCAAGTTGTATCAGTATACGCTTGGCCGTAAGAATAGATCACCAATAGAGATACTAAGTTCGTATCGAAGTTTTGGTAAGCGTTAATGTAACAATTAGGCGTTAATAGCAAACTATTAACGGTATATCACCCGTAGACTAACAGATAAATGGAACGATTAAACTAAGTTATCGAGTAATACCTCCGTTCCTACGTTAACTACCAGCAGGATAACTAGGTTATACTATTGCCAATAGTATAACTCGCTTATAATATAATGCCGACAGAAACGACCAAAGTTATACCGTTCTTTACAAACTACGGATACGAAGTAGACCTTAGGTAGGGACTAGAGGTCATAGTGCCAAGAGCGGTAGTCAAAGCAGAATAGATATACGTACTATACGAGAAGCTTAAAAAGGAGCTCGAGTTTGTCAGAGCCAGAATGAAGAACTATTACGACACATATAGGCTCGAGGGACCTTGCCTAGAGAGGGGAGACAAAGTCTATCTAATCGTACGAAACCTGCGAACCAAACGACCAAGTACGAAGCTAGACTTTAAGAAGGTCAGACCCTTCGTTATCAAAGAACGAATTTCGATATCTAACTACTAACTATCGTTACCGTCATCCATGTAACTACGGACGGATATTTTTTATATTTCACTTCTCGAACTAGCACCGAAAAACGCCAAGATCGCTACAAACATTAAAGCAGAAGATAAAGAAGAAGAATAGGATATCGAGGAAATCCTAGATTTACGTATCATTAACAGGGAACTATAGTATCTGGTCAAATGGCTTGATTTCGGAACAGAAGACAACTTATAGGAACCGGTTAAGAACCTAAACTGCCCTAAGAAACTGGAACAGTTCCACCAGAGGAATCCTGACTAACTACAGGGGCCGACTCAGGAACCTAACCAGCATCTAAGAAGGAAGAAATACCGGTAGGAGCCGACTCTAGGGACAAGCCAACTACTTCCTAGTCAATCATGCCGAAGGCGCCTAACGCCTACGCCTAACCTGTTAAATCCTGTTCGTCTGACATCGGAATTACCACCCCGTCCTCCTTATCCAAACCCTATATACCTCGATAAACGAATTCATTACTCTAGTCATATAATATTCGTTTTTAACGACGTAAATATACAAGGCAGCTTAAAGTTTGCTAAAGCAGATCTTCTATCGCCAAAATTTCCTTCTCTAGCCTATCTTACTTACGCTAGTTACGTAATACTACGACCGGTTAGAACGGAAACAAGAAGACAAATAGAAGCTACTTATAGGAATCTACTACATTCGGCCCGTCGTAAGACTTTCCCTTACACGTACAATTTAAGCACCTCTTGGAATTTCCCAACATAATACAACGCTTCTTAGGCGTTGCGCGCCAATAGTTAGAATACGGTATGGTTTCGGAACCGTCTCGCTCAATCGTAACGACTAAGACACGACGTTTACACGTTGTATCGCGACGGCGTTTCTTCACACGGTCAGCTATAGTAAACGGCAGAAGGGAGCAAGGGGGGGGGAACTTATAGGAGCAAGTTACGAGAGGGAGTTGGCGTTATTTGAAACGGCCTAAGAGGGCTTTCGGGTCGAAAGCCTCGGAGGGAGGGCATCGTGTCACAGAAATATATATATAGATGCCGCCTGGGCCACCGGCACGGATAGGCTAATCAAGCCGAAAGGACGGGAAGAACCAATTATAACGTAGGGAGCATTGTAAGCCCTACCGTACGCTGGCTTACGATCACCAAGATTAGCGTAAAGTCACTGATCGCGATGAGCGGCTCACCAGGATCACTGACCAAGGACTGATCAAGGTGATCCGGGAAGGTTATATATATATAGATAGTCACTCGTTCTGGTAGACTCTGGAGTTTACTAGTGATAGCAACTCTTCCTTACAATTATAGTACTTATAATAACCTTGTACTACTGTGAGAGAGACAACTATAGTGTTGTTGTGAACCCTTTGGCTTCACCGAATCCCTTAGACGACCTGTATATTTGTCCCGTATCACTTACCTTTGTCTGAACCCTTTCAGAAGAAGTCTGAGTTGGGTTCGTCATAAGTATACGAACTTGGTTCTGTCTATAGTAATGCTGGCGATTTCTCTTATCTTAACTTATTACTCTAATTATAGTGCTTTGCATTTGTCAACGGAGAGAACAACTATCGGCGGTTTAGCTCGTTCCTCCTGTTGTAACGTCGGTGTTGTTATACTACTTCTTCTAGAGTCCGTAGTAGTCTATCTACCATTGCCTGTCTCTTATAGTAGATCTATAGGATATACCTTCCCTTGAGTATCGTCCGCTCGCGATCCTTACGCGCTCCCTATTACGCCGGTCAAATATGACTCTGTCTAGGGTCGTAGGTAGCTACTATTCTTCTAGCTAATGTCTGGGTTATAATCTTTATACTATGGTAACCCTAATATTATATCCTTGTCGTCGCCTATATCTATAATGCTAAATACGACTATTATAGTCTTCCCTACTATAGTGACGTCGATCGGTTCGGTCTCCCTATATACCTATTGCGTTAGGAATAGCCCTTTAACTATGCTATACTTCCGTTTTATCCTCTAGGGTATCTGTAGCTAATTTACAAGTATCGGCGAAATTAGGTTTATCTCTACTCTACTATCTACTAGTACGAGTATTTCATACTACTTCTATTATACCGTTATCTATAGTCGCTTGTCTTACTATCGTCATCTAAAGATTATAGCGATTTCCTATATTTCTACCGGGAGGTCTCGATATAGTAGTCTCTTATACTAGTTCCTCCTATACTACGCTACCACTTGCCGCTATATAGGCGTTAATAGTTTTTAGGCCCTTTGAAGGGCCCTGACCCGTTTCCTAGGTCGGTGCTAACCTCTTCGATTATTTGGCTAATAGCGGCTTCGTCGATCGTTCTTATTTCTATAAGCCATTAAGTGCTTATAGCTTCCTACTATTAGGTCTATTCTACTTTTCGTCGTATAGTCTATAGCTTCATCTAAAGCTCCCGAATTCGCGATTTCTTTTTATCTACGTGATAGAGATAATCGTTACTCTAGTATAAGTCCTATATATCGCGTCCTGTTCCATAGTACCTAGACTAGGCTTGTCTTAGAACTACCATAATGCCTTCTAGACTCCGGGTTTCGATCTTCCAGAGTAATTCGGCCGCTCTATTTCCCGCGTCGTAGACCTATTCTATAGGGCGTAAACTTCCGTTCCCGTTTTCCTGTTAGGTCGGCCAGTGATTGTTTTCGAATTTGTCGCGGAAGTGGTATCGGCATTCGTATACTATATACTAGAACTAGGGCACTTGTATATATACCTTATGTCGAGAGTATAGTCGTGTAGCATCGCCTAGAAGATATTAGAATTCTTTTCCAAATCCTTCCTACTATATATAGACTATAGGTACCCTAATACTAAGGTAGGAATGTTTCTTCTAGTAGCTTTCCTATATACGTTTATCTTTTCTATAATTCACGTATATAAACTAGTACTCCGGGTTCTGTATGTCGTAGCTAAGTTACTAATCATCAAAGTGCGTGGTGTAACTATCAGGTCTATCGTACGTCATAGGCTATTCCCCTTTAATAGTTTCCACGATACGTCAGAGTTCCCTTATTTCATCCCTTATCTTATCGCTCTACTAGGCGAGTCGAGTTAGGCGTCTATCTCGTTCGCGTAACTCTATATTAAGCCGGAAGACTTCGTTACGGTACCATTCGATCCGTTCCTAAAGGAATAAGATGTTCGGTCCGGGTCGGTCGACTCCTTAGGTATCGGTTATCTACGATCTATCCTATCTCTACGTGACCGTAAAACCCTACTACCTTAAGGCTAGGAGAATCGAAATCGGTGGTATATACTCCCCTGCCGTATCCTATTTGGCAATACCTATCTTAGGGTCTATAATAACTAGTTCGGAGTACGGTATCTATTTATCTTTGCTATTATTATTATATTTAAGACTGTCTATATTGCTATCCCTGTTTTTATAGCTTATAGTTACTACTTCGACGACGTCCTTGGTTTCGTTAATGACCGTAGTTTCCTTTCCCGGGACTAGTTTCTAATCTTTCTTTAGGCTTTAATATTCTCGCTTATAGTGTCCTTTCTTTCTATAGTTATAGTAGGTAGTATTAGACTTGTCTTTAGCTATCTTCTTCTTGTCCTGCTTCTATACTATATCTATATCTATAGCTCTAGGATACATCCTATATAAGGTACTAACGTATGTTCGCTTTTTCTTGTCGTTAGCCTTAACCATAGTTCTGTTTATTCGACCTTGTTTCTACTATTCCTATATATAGAGCCGATCGTCGATTCTAATAGCCTATACGATATATTTATCTAGCGTTTTAGGCTAGTCGTACTTATATAGCTTGTCTTTAACCTTTTCCTTTAAGCCATTATAAAATAGTTATATTAACGCCTCGTTATTAAGCTAAGACTTGAGTATATCCTATCTAAACTATATAGTATAGGAGGCTACTAACTTAGTCTATCGGAGATTAGCAAGTCTTTCTTACACGTAAATCTTCTTATCTTTGTCGCTAAAGACCTTCCGAAGCTCTTCTTCGAAACGGTCGTAGGATCGGAAGACTACCTATATAAAGGCGTCTCGATCGTCCTCGTCTTCCTTAGTAAGGTAGTCATTCTATATAGGCTCGAACCATCTAAGTGCCTTGCCCTCTAGTCTTATAGCTATATAGAGGACTTTGGCTTTATCGTCCGGAAACTTGTCATCATTAAGCCAGAAGTAAGATCAGAGGTTTGTCAAAAACCCTACGAGATCCTCCTTGGTTCCTCTATATTTGCTAGGTAGTTCGATCTTGATATGGCTTGCTTTAGCAGTCTCGAGCGCCTTAATTTTGGCGTAGGCCTCGTTGACCAGTTTCTACGAGTGCTTTTCGCCGTTCTCGAGTTCCTTGATTCGAGCTTAAGCAGCCTTATCTCTCTGGTCTAACTCCTAGATTCGCTATTAGAGTTAACCAAGCTAGGCGAGTAGCTGTTCGGCTATAACGTTGGTAGCTATATCGATGTCGAGGTCAAAGTTACCTCCGTTCTGAACTATGATAGAACAAAGGGAGTGATAGCAACGTGTGACGAACCTAACTTAGACTTCCTCTGAAAGGGTTTAGACAAAGGTAAGTAGTGTAGGACAAGCGTATAGGTCGTCTGAGGGATTCGGTGAAGCTAAAGGGTTTATAACAATAGAGTTATCTTTTTATAGTAGTATAATGCTGTTAGGGGTACTATGATTGTAAAGGAGAGTTGCTATTACTAGTAGATTCTAGAGTCTACTAGAACGAGTAACTATCTATATATATATATATCCTTCCCGGATTACCTTGATTAGTCCTTGGTTAGTGATCCTGGTAAGCCGCTTATCGCGATTAGTGACTTTACGCTGATCTTGGTGATTGTAAGCTAGTATATGGTAGGGCTTATAGTGCTCCCTATGTTATAATTGGTTCTTCCTGTCCTTTCGGCTTGATTGGCCTATCTGTGCTGGTGGCCTAGGCGGTATCTGTATGTATATTTCTGTGACACTATCTTAGCCCTTTTAAACTAGGCTAGGAAATAGCTAAGCTATAAGCTTTCTAAGGCTAATATAGCTAGTATCTAGTAAAGCGGCTGCCTATAGGCCTTTAGTAGGCCTATAGGGAGGAGGTCCTCCCCTAGGGCCTTCTATAGGGCCGCTCTAGCTAGTACTACCTTAATATCGCCTACTATAACCTCCTAGCTTATTTCGAACTTCGGCTCCTAGTAGTTATTTAGATCTAGGTCATTAATATCTGATAGGTCTACTTCTAGGTTCGGAAAGAACTTGTCAGCCAGAGCCCTAGCCTTCTATTAGTAGGTTATAAGCCCTCCTTCGAAGGCTAGGAGCTTTAGAGGGTCGACCGGTAGGTAGCTTTATAGCCTTACCTACTACTCTAGCCTCTATAGTAGGTCTGGCCGGTTAGTTACCTCCTATAGTATAGCTCTCTAGCTCTTGGTCTTCGTAGCTATAATAGTCTTAGCCTAGTCCTATAGGGCCTGCTAAAGTACCTCCTATATATAGGGGTTTAGGGTGCCCCTATAGGCCCTCTCTACCTCTTTAGCCCTCTTCCGGGCCTCCTAAACCTCCTTTGTCTACTATCAAGCTCATTTACTACCTATACTAGCCTTCTTTACCAGAGCTAAGACTATACAATCAGGGGTCAAAAATCCCAGACCACCCTACCCACTTAAACGCGTTTCATGACACCTACACGTATCCTACCTTTTCTTTAACATCCTACAATTCAACGATATAGCCCTCAATCTACACAATTTTATACGCAAATTGATGGTAAACCACTAGCCAAACCAGGAATTGAGCCTACATATTCGAATGGTTATTTGTAGCCTTGTAGCTACTAGCCAAAGCGAGCGATCCCTAGCAACCCTCTTCGGCGTATCTCGACATGCCATCCACCACGCAATTGAACTATGGAAATCTTACCATACTTTTGAGTCCCGACCTCAAAGTGGCTGTCCAGAGGTTCTTTCGCGTTCGGAAAAACGGTATATCCTTTTAATGGTTAAGAAAAACCGACATGTGGCATGGAAGGCTCTGATTAACGCGATTAGGAAGAAAGTATCACCTTCAACTATCCGACGATGCCTCCGAGCCTATTATCTATAGAAATGGCGTGCCAAAAGGAGGATTCCCTTGTCAAAGGAGGTAGTAAAAGATCGGTATAACTTTGTATACGATTGGCTTAGAAAAACGGATAAACTGATATAGGTAAGTTAAATATAGTATACTTATTCTGTTGGATATTTCTGATGATCTTAGACTATCTTTTCCGATGAGTGTTCCTATCAGAATAACACTTCAAATCCGACTACCTAGGTATTCCGTTTTCCTTCTGAAAAGTACGACCGCCGATTTATCAACTTGAAGAACCATATATAGGCAAATATTACCATCATAGTATAAGGGGCAATATAGATAGGTGGTCGGAGTGAGCTTATCATTATAGAGAGGGATCTAAGCACTCCACGCCGTGGCTATATAGCCTAGTCGTACTAGAGGGCTCTGGAAGAGGGCCTTCTACCTTATTACGATAAGACCTGGCATTTTCAGTAGGACAACGCTCCTATCTATACATCCGAATCGACCGAACAGTAGCTCCTGGCGCGGAAGATTTCCTAGATTAAATGGCCCGTATACAGCCCTGATTTAAACCCTATTAAACACGTATAGGCAGCTCTCAAACGGAGGCTATATACGATGTTCCTAGATCTATAGAATTTGAGGTAGAATAGGGTAGATATTGAAGAGTTTACTAAGTGCCTATGGGAGGCGTAGTAGGCTATTGAGCAGGGGCTAATTGACAGGCTAATCTAGGGAATGCTATATCGGCTAGCCGTAGTCAAAAAAGCCAGGGGGTGGTATATAAAATATTGAAGCTTAGAACTAGGGCTACTATCTAATGTAAACAGTTTTTATATATAATTGGTGGTTGTTGAGATATCCTATATTAAAGTCTGGTGGTAAAAATGTAGGTGGCTGGGAAATGTGGGGGCGGTCCTGGACTTGTGACCACTTACTATAGCTATCTCCTTAAGGGCCTTTATAAGCCTATTAAAGGCCTATAGAAGCTCCTCTAGGTCCTAGAAGACGGGCCCGGCTAGGGCCAATGCCTACCTACTAAGCCGGAGTAGGAGGTAGGCTACCTTGGCCTACGTGACCTCCTTATCTAGGCTCTTCTAGTCCTACCCTCTACTAGCTAGGATAGGCCTATTAGTCCCCTAGAGGGAGACATTTAGGGCCTATAGGTAGTAGTCGGACTTCCTACGTTCTATAATATCCCTATAGGTTACTTCTAGCCTAGCCGAGGCCTAGAATAGGTCTATTATAGAAGGCTAGCTATATTAGTCCCCTTAGGGGGCCCTAGTAACCTAGTTATATAGTATATATAGGTCAAGGTCCTACTAGTCTATAAGGTTAAAGAGGTCCCTTGCCCCTAGGCTAAGCCTATTAAATAGGTCCTAGACTAGGTAGTAGAGGTTAAAATTACCTATAAGGACTAGGGGGTAGGTTAGCTAAGGTAGGGCTAATAGGTCCTATAAGAGGGCCTACTCTCCCTTATTATTATAGACTAACTAGAGCTTAAACCTCCTCTCTCCTAGGGTTAGAAAGGTTACCCTATATTAGTTCTCCTCTACTAAATGGTCCTATTAGTTAACTAGAAACTATTTAGCTACTAGAATAGCTACCTTACCCTTTAGCCTATAGACTAGGTAGTATTTCGAAGCCTAGGGGCAGTATATTAACCCTATAAACTGGTTAATCTATGGTTCCTAGATAGCTAGTAAGTTATATTTAGCCTCCTCTAGTAGGACCTCGAGGGCCTATTTATTACCTTAGGTATTCTACTAAAGGACCTTAATTTACATTTAAGGTAGCTAGAGCAGAAGATAAAGGCATAGTAGTAATAGGCTCTATAGCTATTGCCCCTTTAACTAGTTATAAGAGGGAGGGGGCTCTAGGCTATAGAAAGGAGATATAGGTCTATTAGGTATTAAACAAGGCATTCCTAGCTACCTATTAGGCTAGGGTAGGCCTCTTATAGAGGCGTTTAGCCCTAGTTTGGTAGTGGTCGTTATCTTCCGGCTAGCTACTAAACTCGAAGGTAACCTTCTAGTATAGTTACTCTAGTAGTTAGAAGGTCTAGAGTCTATATTAGTAGGCTTCCCTAGCCCTCTCCTAGGCTTCGACTTTCTTTAGGTAGCCCCTATATTAGGTAGTATAGGGGCCCTTATAGGCTATATACCTATAAGGGAGTTAGTTAGAGTAGGTAGGGCATTAGGCCTCCCTAGTCTTCCCTCCCTTACTATAGGCCTTTACGCTATAACGGCTATAATAGGCTAGCTACTAGTAGTACCATTAGGTATAGCTAAAGCTCTAATACCTATAATACTACCTTAGCTCTAGAGCATCCTAGTAGGGCTTATAGTCTAGTACCTAGGCATCCTAGACTATACCCTCGTTATAGGCCTTCTAGGCCTCTTCGAGGTCCTATAAGCCTAGGAATACTATAGCCTACTTCCTTTATAGGCTCTTTAGTAGCCGGAACTTGACCGTTTCGATCGAGTATAGGCCTATAGCCCTCTTAAAGTCTTATTTACTAACCCCCTATAGCTCCTCCTTCCGGACTCCTTTGGCTAGGACTATATAGGCCCTACTAACCTCCCTAGCCTCCTCTCTAAAGGCTATAACTACCTATCCCTTATTAGCTAAATACTAATCCTTAGTAGCCTTATCCTTAAAGACTATTACTATATCCTTACTTAGGAGCTTCCTAGCTATAATAACTCCCTAGTAGCTAGAGGCTCTATTAACTACTTAGACTATCTTAGCTAGGGTTCGGGCTTTAAGGTCTTCTTATAGGCTTATATTCTATATTATAACTTCCTATAAGGCCTAAAGCGGCACTACCTTAGCCGATAGTAGGCCTCCTTAGGGGCTTGTTACCCCCTATTACAGCCCTATAGCTACCTACGCCTAGGTAGGGCAAGGGGTAGCCTTAAGGGCTTCTTTAAGCCCCTTTTTGACTTCCTCGGCTACAAGTTCCTATAGGTTTAGAACCAGGCCTATAATAGTAGTCATAAGGCCCTATAAGAGCCTATTAGCAAGGTCTAGTGCCTTACCCTATTTAGGGCTTAGTATAAGGTTGACTAGCTATATAATAAGACCCCTTAGCTCCTTGATATCTAGGGTAGGGTAGGCCTATAGTAGGCCCCCCTTTGATTAGCTCGAAGCTATAGGCCTCCCTACTTAGTAGCTTAGTAGTAGGCTTTAAATCGACGTTACGTTTAGGGGCGCTAGGTAGTCTATACGGTGAAAATTTTGATAGGCGTACGAGGTATAGTTGGTTACGGTCAGGTCCGATTCCTACGCTTACGATGCCTGTTGTACACCTGCAACGGCTCGTGTATGGTTGAAAGTGGTACCGTTAGATAGCGTTTTTCGAGAGCTTTCTAGCGATAGTAGTTTCATATGTTTTGGTAGGGTATTCGTGAAGATGTAAGAGAGGCTCTATTTTGCCTTAGATTATAAGTGTCTTGTCTTAATGCCCTATCCTAATGTAAATAAGACTTCCCTAAAGATATATAATATACTATATAACTTCTTTTTACTATCTAACTAGATATCTTTACTACCTTAGAGTTATTAGAAGTATCTTATCTACCTAAGGGGAGTAGTATTTTTATAGATAGCTTGTTTATAGCCCTCTAGGATAAAGGAGTTCTTAAGGATAAATATTATATATATTAGCTTTAGGTAGTCAAAGAGGGGGCCTAGAAGTTCTCTAAGGAGGTAAATATAGTATAAACCTAGATTATACACTATTCCCTGGGTATATAAGGCGCCCTTTAATTTTAGAGGAGACTATAGCTCCTTATATAGGAACTACTTATTACTATTATCCTCTAATATATCTATAACTCTCCTATATTAGGCTACCTAGGAAGGAATAGGTTATTTAAGATACTCTAATAGGACTATTACTAGGACCTTATATCCTCCGATATAAAGCGGTTTACAAGGAACTATAATATATATCGAAGGGCTAAGATATTATAATAACTATAATAAGGACTCCTCTAACCCCTACCTATTGCTAATTACTTCTAGAAGCAGATTTCTATTAACTTTATAGTCGACCTCCTAGTATAAGACGAGAATTTACCCTATTATCTTATAATAATTACTAATCGACTATTAAAATATATCTAGCTTAAGGCTATATCCTTAACAGGGGCTAAAGCGTATATATTCTAGTTCTAGGATATATAGTAGCGATTCTATAGGTTCCTAATATAGATTATTACCAACTATAGCTTAGACTAGCTTAGTCAATTCTAGACTTCTCTCTATAACATTGTTAGGATTAAATAGTTACTATTGATAACCTATTACCCTTAGATAGATAAAGGTATAGAATATATTAACTAGAAGGTATAGACTATCCTCTAGATTATCGTTTCCTTTGCCTAGTATAACTAATCTAAATATCTTCTAGCCTACTAGCTTATAATTAATAACCGCGACTCGACAGTAACTAGAATAAGTATAAGTTACCTCCTCTATAGCTATAATATAAGTCCTATCTAGTTTGCTAATCTCCTAGACGCTCCTATCTTAACCCTATAGGGAAAAGCTACTAACTTCCTATACTACCTAAAAGAGGGTATAGAGTAGACCTAAGCTACTATTATATATATATAGTAACGCTAGTAAGAAAACGCTAATCGATCTTGATACCTAGTTAAAAGGTTTAAGGTAAGGGATAAAGTATAGCTATCCCTATATAATATCAAAACTAATTAGCCTGGCTATAAACTTAACTAGGTTAATACTAAATATAAAGTAATAGTAGTACTAATACTATTAATAGTTACTTTAGACGTTCCCTAAGGCCTATACCTAATCTTTTATATCGATTTAGTTAAGTATACTACCTTCGATCTACTTCCTTTATAATATAAGTTAGATACCTACCTAGGCCTAGTATTAGAACTCTTACTAGATAGTAGACTAGGGTAGGAACCTCTCGATATAACTAGAGGGGCACAGGTTATAGATTTGTTTTTCCGGTTCTAAACAAGTCATATATACACTAGATATAAATAGGGGGGTACCTATCTAGATAGTACCAAGGGAGATAAGAAGGAGGAACAACAGATAGTTTTATAGAATAGATTAATAATAACAGTAACAGACTATTATTATAGCGTTATTTATATAATAATAAGGTTCTTCTTTCACTTATAAGTTTAGCTATCTTTTTCTATATAGGTAGACTCTTTTATATCTACCTAGAGGGGTATCGTCATCATCGTCCTTATACCTATTGCTATACCGTCTACAGAGCTAGACCTATTTACTATAACTACAAGTGCCTAGATACATTAGACACTTTAAGCTAACGCTCCTCTCTATCTAACTAGATAGAGGTTTGGTCTTAGGGGTACGTAACTACTACTAGGAGGGGCTAGTACTAGTTTATATATTTTTAGGGGCTTAATCAGGGAGGAGCTTAGCTCTAGGTCTAAACTAGACTACCAGACCTTGAGAGTAGTAGATAGTAACGTTTATAATAGAGGAGCGAGGACATATATATAGAGGTATATATGGCAAAGCTATTAGGAAGCTAAGAAGGGCGAATATAGGTGCTAAGAGATTAGTATATCTGACGGTAGGTTAGGAGGCTACTCTTACCCCAATATAATAATACCGCTAGCGGAGGCAGGAGAAGCGATAAGATATTAAGAATTAGCGAATTCGCTATCTGTCTAGAGGGACAGAGATTTTAGAAGGCCGATTAGCGCGCTTAGAGCTACTTAGAGTTAAGGAATAGGGTCCTAGAGTTATAAGGACATTAGAGGAAAGTCTTATAGCTATCTTAACCCTAGTTACCTTAATACTAGCCCTTGCTAGTAAGACTATTTCTACCTATATATTACTACTCTTTAGTAGGCTGGTATAGATCTTTCTTATTATCTTAGGATCTCTAGCTATAGGGGCTAGGGTATTATAGAGTATTCCTTATTAGAAGGGTTAGGAATAGCTTTACTAGGTATACTTAGAAGGGTTAAAGACGGTAGATTAACTCTAGCTTTAGTTATAACTATAGTAAGAAGATTTAAAGGAAGGGAGGAGGACTTCCTAGATTAATTATTTAGAAGGTAGAATTATCCTTAAGGAAGTAACCTAAATAGGAAGGCGTAATTAAGGATAATAATAACTATAACCTCTCTTCTTATTAGTTTAATAAATATTATAACCTAAAATACTACTTCTTATGCTTCTTATATCTAGATATACTAAGAACTCCTTAGGGAGAATGCTATTAGAATTACTATAGTTAGTAGAGTTCGGAAACCTTACTTTTAATATAGAAAACTAGTATTATAGTTAAGTAGACATTATAGTAGATAGACTTACTAAGGTTATTCGGGTTATATTCCCTTTACCTATAGATAAGGGATTGCCTAGACTCTTCTCTAGTTATAACGATATTAAGTACCTAGAGTGCTTTATAAAGGTATATAAGATCTTTAGGAGAGATAATATAGATAAGATCTCTTACTTTAAATAATAGTATATAGACGACCTTTAAGAGATCTTAGACTAGTGGCTAGAGGTAAAGAAGAAGGACTAGGCTACGTTCGAAGCTACTATTAAGGAACGCTAGAAGTAGAATAATTCCCGGTGAGAGACTTCTACTCGAGAGCTAGAGTATCTTTTAGATTCCTAGTATACGGATTTGGCTAAGTCTATCTATAACTACCTAGAGTACGTTAATGTCTTACTTACTAGAGTGCCTAAGAGGAAGAAAGTCGTCTATTAGTTATCTATAGTTTAGAAGGTATAGGACTAATTCCTACCTACTCTCTAGACTAGTCTTTAGGTCTATAAGAAAGGAGATATATAGGTTAATAATATAGAATAGGAGGAGTTTTATAACTTTATATAGGAGTGCCTATATAAGGGTATTAACGCTAGGTTAGTCTACTATAAACTAGATCTAAAGGGTAGAGAGGTAAAGCTATAGGTAAGCCTACCTATTAAGAAGGGCTTAGCTACTCCCTAGACTTAGGAAAGTTCTTTGGTACTATCTATCTAGAGGGATAATACATTTGACGAGATTGTTAATAGACTTATAGATACGCTATATAAACTTCGGATTAATAGAGGGAAAGTTAGTCAAAGGGGCTCTAATAGAGCTAGGCATACCTGTGACTAGATAGGCGACCTAAGTGACGACGAAGTCAAGGAAATCCGGACCTTCCTATCTATTGTATAAGAGTCTTAGCGAAGAAAGAAGAGTAGTTACTAGCTAGGTCTAACCTCTATAAGTCCTTAAGGGTATTACTACTATAGTAACTAGATATACTTTACCTATAGCTACCCTATCCTTATAAAGGATATCTATAATAGGCTTATCTACTAGCTTAGTTTTAAGTAGATATTAGGAAAGAGGGATCTAAGTCTCCCTAAGAATTAGAAAGTTAAAATCTTTAGGGAAGATATAGCTACTATAGCTAATTAAGGAATATAGTAGTATATTATTTACGCTTATACGTCTCTTTAGCTAGACCTTCCTAGCTAGGAGCTATACTAGAGGTTTATAAAGGCTTATTAAAAGAAATATAGTTAGGAGTACTATCTAAATTTAAACCTTATTATAGATAATACCTTCCTTTAACGAGTAAAAGGCTTATAACTACTAGAAGTGGTTAGGACGTCCCTTAAACGCCTTACTAACTCTAAATAGTCTTCTTTGGAATCTATCTATAATTATACCGAGGCTAGAGAGATTACCTTCTAGATAGATTAGAAGTAGGGAGGACAGATACTTATCTAGCAGGTAAAATAGATAGAATCTTAGAAAGATACCCCTAGCTTCTCTATAGACTATAGGGAGTTATTAGCGAGTATGTCTCCTTCTGACTAGACGGTAATATAGATATTTGGTACTATTAAGTTAGAAATAGATAGTAAAGATATATCTAATAGTAAAGGGGAGGTTATAATGATAATCTAGGGAGTACCTCCTATAAAGCGGCTCTTTATAGAAATAGAAGATAAACCTATATAGGATATTATTTAACTAAAGGAAGGAAGTAAGCGTAAGACTATCCTAATAGTAAAGAGGAATCTAAGAGCGTCACTAGCTTTAGAAGGGCTATCAAAGTCTAAGCCTATTAGCTAAGGGGGTATACCTATTACTAAGGGGGCGAGTTAACCGGTAAGTAGGGATGCTATCCCTCTAGTTAGACGGAAATAAGCTATCTAATTTAAGGAAAGAGCAAAATAAAACTAGGAGAATGTAGCTAATGACGTAATAATACTGGTTAATAAAGCTCTATAAGCTAAGACCCTTACTATCGATAAGGTACTAGGAATCTCTCCGGTGTTTAGAAATACCCTAATCGCTTTCCTAAAATAGGACTATAAAAACCTATAGGAGGTTATTAAGTATAAGGGCTTAGCCGTCCCTTATCTAGATAACCTAGTATAGGTAAAGCTAGTAAGGAACAAATGCCCTTAGGAGGTTAGGACTAATCTTAACTATCTAGATAGATAGAGCCGTATTAAGGGAGAAGAGTCTACGATTATAGTTCTAGTATTTCTAGGGGTTACTAGTAATAGCTAGTAGGTAGTAGGTACTAATAGGTTCTAGAGCGATTACCTTGCTAAATAGCAAGACTAGTTAGACTTAGAGGAGATTAAAACTAGCTTTAAGGCGCTAATTTATACGCTTACGACTAGCTAGAAGATCTAGATAGGTATACTTATATAGATATATACCCTACTAACACTATATTATAACTTTAAGGACCCTAGAGGTAAGAAAGTACTTGCCCTTATTAATATTAGATCTAAATATAATATAATTACCCTTAGCCTAGTATAAAAATACTATCTCCCTATCTAGTTAATAGTAATAATTTTAAGGGGCCTCTATAATAATAGGCTATTTACTAGGAAAACTATCAATATAATTATTTTAGGAGCAATCTTAATCTAAAAGCATTTCTTTATCCTAGATAGGGATATAGGTAGCTACTAAATCTTACTAGATATACTATTTATCTAAGATAACATTTTATTTAGTAAGGGCAAAACAGAGCCTCTCTTACATCTTCGCGAATACCCTACCAAAACGTACGAAACTACCATCACTAGAAAGCTCTCGAAAAACGCTATCCAACGGTACCACTTTCAACCGCACGCGAGCCATTGCGGGTGTATAACAGGCATAGCAAGCGTAGGAACCGGACCCGACTATAACCGACCATACCTCGTACGCCTATCAAAATTTTCACTATATAGACTACCTAGCGCCCCTAAATGTAATGTCGATTTAAAGCCTACTACCAAGCCACTAAGTAGGGAGGCCTATAGCTTCGAGCTAATCAAAGGGGGGCCTACTATAGGCCCGCCCTACCCTAGATATTAAGGAGCTAAGGGGTCTTATTATATAGCTAATCGACCTTATACTAAGCCCTAAATAGGATAAGGTACTAGACCTTGCTAATAGGCTCTTATAAGGCCTTATAACTACCATTATAGGCCTGGTTCCAAACCTATAGGAACTCGTAGCTAAGGAAGTTAAAAAGGGGCTTAAAGAAGCCCTTAAGGCTACCCCTTGCCCTACCTAGGTATAGGTAGCTATAGGGCTATAATAGGGGGTAATAGGCCCCTAAGGAGGCCTACCATCAGCTAAGGCAATGCCGCTTTAGGCCTTGTAGGAAGTTACGATATAGAATACAAGCCTATAGGAAGACCTTAAAGCCTAAACCCTAGCTAAGATAGTCTAAGTAGTTAATAGAGCCTCTAGCTACTAGGGAGCTATCGTGGCTAGGAAGCTCCTAAGTAGGGATATAATAGTAGTCTTTAAAGATAAGGCTACTAAGGATTGGTATTTAGCTAATAAGCGATAGGTAGCTATAGCCTTTAGAGAGGAGGCTAGGGAGGTTAATAAGGCCTATATAGTCCTAGTTAAAGGAATCCGGAAGGAGGAGCTATAGGGGGTTAGTAAACAAGACTTTAAGAGGGCTATAGGCCTATATTCGATTGAAATAGTCAAGTTCTAGCTATTAAAGAGCCTGTAAAGGAAGTAGGCTACGGTATTCCTAGGCTTATAGGACCTTAAAGAGACCTAGAAGGCCTATAACGAGGGCGTAGTCTAGGATACCTAGATACTAGATTACGAGCCTTACTAGGATGCTTTAGAGCTAAGGTAGTATTATAGGTATTAGAGCTTTAGCTATACCTAATAGTACTACTAGCGGCTAGCCTGTTATAGCTATTATAGCGTAAAGGCCTATAACAAGGGAGGGAAGACTAGGAAGGCCTAGTGCCTTACCTACTCTAGCTAACTCCCTTATAGGTATATAGCCTATAGGGGCCCCTATACCGCCTAGTATAAGGGCTACCTAAAGAAAGTCGAAGCCTAGGAGAGGGCTAGGGAAGCCTACTAATATAGACCCTAGACCTTCTAACCACTAGAGCAACTATATTAAAAGGTTACCTTCGAGTTTAGTAGCTAGCTAGAAGATAATAACTACTACTAAACCGGGGCTAAACGCCCCTATAGGAGGCCTACCCTAGCCTAATAGGTAGTTAGGAGTGCCTTGTTTAATACCTAATAGACCTATATCTCCTTTCTATAGCCTAGAGCCCCCTCCCTCTTATAATTAGTTAAAGGGGTAATAGCTATAGAGCCTATTACTACTATACCTTTATCTTCCGCTCTAGCTACCTTAAATATAAATTAAGGTCCTTTAGTAGAATATCTAAGGTAATAAACAGGCCCTTAAGGTCTTACTAGAGGAAGCTAAATATAACCTACTAGCTATCTAGGAACCGTAGATTAACCGGTTTATAGGGTTAATATACTACCCCTAGGCTTCGAAATACTACCTAGTCTATAAGCTAAAGGGTAAGGTAGCTATTCTAGTAGTTAAACGGTTCCTAGTTAGCTAGTAGGACTATTCGATAGAAGAGAACTAGTATAGGGTAACCTTTCCGACCCTAGGAGAGAGGGGGTTCGAGCTCTAGTTAGTCTATCATAATAAGGGGGAGTAGGCCCTCTTATAGGACCTACTAGCCTTACCTTAGCTAACCTACCCCCTAGTCCTTATAGGTAACTTTAACCTTTACTACCTAGTCTAGGACTTATTTAATAGGCTTAGCCTAGGGGCAAGGGACCTCCTTAACCTTATAGACTAATAGGACCTCGACCTACATATACTATATAGCTAGGTTACTAGGGCCCCCTAAGGGGACTAACATGGCCGGCCTTCTATAATAGACCTATTCTAGGCCTCGGCTAGGCTAGAAGCAACCTATAGGGATATCATAGAACGTAGGAAGTCTAACTACTACCTATAGGCCCTAAACGTCTCCCTCTAGGGGACTAACAGGCTTATATTAGGTAGTAAAGGGTAGGACTAGAAGAGCCTAGACAAGGAGGTTATATAGGCCAAGGTAGCCTACCTCCTACTCCGGCTTAGTAGAGAGGTATCGGCCCTAGCCAGGCCTATCTTCTAGGACCTAGAGGAGCTTCTATAGGCCTTTGACAGGCTTATAGAGGCCCTTAAGGAGATAGCTATAGTCTTAGCTCTGGTAAAGAAGGCTAGTATAGGTAGTAAATAAGCTCGATAGTAGACAAAGGAGGTTTGGGAGGCCTAGAAGAGGGCTAAGGAGGTAGAAAGGGCCTATAGGGGTACCCTAAACCCCTATATATAGGAGGTACTTCGGTAGGCCCTATAGGACTAGGCTAAGACTATTATAGCTATAAAGACCAAGAGCTAGAGAGCTATACTATAGGAGGTAACTAACTAGCCGGACCTATTATAGAGGCTAGAGTAGTAGGCAAGGCTATAAAGCTACCTACCGGTCGACCCTTTAAAGCTCCTGGCCTTTGAAGGAGGGCTTATAACCTACTAATAGAAGGCTAGGGCTCTAGCCTATAAGTTCTTCCCAAACCGAGAAGTAGACCTATTAGATAGTAATAACCTAGATCTAAACGACTACTAGGAGCCGAAGTTCGAAATAAGCTAGGAGGTTATAGTAGGCGATATTAGGGTAGTACTAGCTAGAGTAGCCCTATAGAAGGCCCTAGGGGAGGACCTCCTCCCTATAGGCCTATTAAAGGCCTATAGGTAGCCGCTCTACTAGATACTAGCTATACTAGTCTTAGAGAGTTTACAGCTTAGCTATTTCCCGGCCTAGTTTAAAAGGGCTAAGATAGTAGTCCTCTATAAGCCTAGCAAACCCCTATAGGCCTACTTTACCCTAGGTAGCTATAGGCCTATAGCGCTCCTACTAATAGTAGGTAAGGTACTAGAGGCTATAGTTATCTAGAAGGTAATAGCCGTTATAGAGGCCTATAGGCTTCTCCTAGCCAAGTAGATAGGTAACTGGGAATATAGGTCTACCAAACTAGCTATTTGGCTTATTACGGCCTAGGTTTAAGAGGCCTAGAGGTATAAGGTAGCTACCTCCCTCCTATAGCTCGATATCTTAGGGGCTTTCGATACTATTAACTATACCTGGCTACTAACCACTTTATAGAGCTAGGGCTTCCCGAAGTGGTTAGTGGTCTAGGTTAGGGAGTGGCTATAGGATAAGGTAGCTATCCTTTACTTCGATAGCTAGAAAATAGAGGATATAGTAGTAAAGGCTAGGGTCCCCTAGGGGTTACCCCTCTCCCCTATACTATTTATCTTCTATATAGCCTCCCTCTACTAGGCTATTTGCTAGGCTAGCCCTATAGTTAGTTTAGTAGGCTTTGCCGATAATACCAACCTTCTAGCCTTTAAGAGGGCTAAGGAGGCCTATAATGATTAGCTATAGAGGGCTTAGGAGGCCTACCTATAGTAGGTAAGGACCCGGGGTATAGCCTTTGCCCTAGAAAAGTACAAACTTATCTACTTTAACAGGGGCTAGAAATAGTAGTTATAACCGCTAGAGCTCCTATAGCCCGGAGGGGGTACTACTACTATAGCCCCTTTCAAGTTAGCTAGATTCCTAGGGGTCTAGCTAGACTAGAGGCTATAATAGGGCCCTTATTATATAAAGGTAGCTAAGAAGCTAGAAACCTAGGAGTTTGCCCTGACTAGGCTTGCTATAAAGACCTAGGGCCCTAGCCTACTATAGGCCTATAAGGTCTATACCAAGTATATCTATAATACTCTAACTTATAGGGCCTCGAACTTCTATAAGCCTACTAAGCTAGGAGGTAAGCCGAAAGGCCCTACTAGGGAACTATCGAAGGCCTAGTATAGGGCCCTTTAGGTAGTTACTAGGGCCTATAAGGCTACCCCTATCCGCTACCTTAAAATAGAGGCCTAGGTACTACCCCTTGACCTCTACCTTAATAAGAGGCTAACCGACTTCGAAGCTAAACTCGACTAGCTACTCCTATAGACTAGGGTAAGCCCGGGGGCCTCCCGGGTCCCCGTAAGGGCTCTTATCTAATAGGCCTATAATAGGCTTAGCTAGAGGCTCCGGAAGAGAGGGACCAGGGCAAGGGGCTAGGAGCTAAAGCCTATAGCCCTAGAGGTAGTAAGGTCGATAGTCTAGTAATAGGTTTAGAAGGGCTATAGGGAGGGTCGACCCCCCCTTTAGACCCTATAAAGAAGGCTATAGGCTATAGAACTAGCTATAGTAGTAAGCTAGAATAACTATTAGAGGGCCGACTAAGCTAGTAAGAGGATATAGTATATATCGGACAAGGACCCCCTATACCTAGTTTTTACAGGGGAAGGCCTACAAAGGTACTAGGGCCTAACGAAGGCCTAGAGCTCCTTACTAGTATAGGCCTATATAGGGGCTATTAGCCTCCGTAACTTCCTTTTTAGGGTTTAAGTCCTAGGGGTTAGTACCCCCTACTATACCTATAGCTAGGGGAGGGAGACTGTCAAGCACCTAGTTATCTAGTGCCCGAACCTACCAAGAAGCCGAATGTAGGAATCCTAGGAAATACGGTTATAAAGGGACCTAGACCTCGTTTTACGGGGTATAGGGACCTATAACTATCATTTGGCAAGGAGGGTTCTATAGTGGCTAATAGACCTAGGGAGGCTCTTAGAATACCGCCTTATAATGAGACTAGACTGGGAGGGAAGGCCTCTATAGGGCTATTCTAGTTACTTCTCCTTTCTTTGTAGTGTATTAGTATTCTAGACTAGGCATTAAAGGCAGGATAGAGGTTTTTACCTAGCCTATTAGGTACGGTTTCCTTTGTATATAACTAGAGAGGCTCTGGTATACTTATTAGTATAATGGTATAGGATTAATAATAATAATACTATTTATCTATAATACGAGTCTAATATTTAGCTATAATACTAGCTATCTAGTTATAGCAAATATTATTATTAGAGATAAATTAATTAGGGCATTAGTTATCTTAGATATTATAGCCTATATAATATTTAAAAGAAAATATTAACTCCTAAGGAAGGAATTTTAGGGCCTAGTAATGATTATTACTGCTACCCTAGCCTTTATTAACATTTAAGATAGTAAAATTCTACTTAGATTTCTTAATAATCAGGCTAATAAAGCTATTTTTAATATAATACTAAGGATTTCTTATCTATCTCTTATTGATATACTTACTAAAATTTTAACGTTTCGTCTTACTAGATAGGATATCTCGATATAAGTATATTAGACAGTAGAGACTAAAATCGAGGACGCTAGCTATCTAGCTAGATAGAGAGGGCTTAGGAAACTTGTATCGGAAGTTAGAAGAGGCTTATAAGAAGTATAGACATTTACTATACAAAAATCCGTAGCTAGGAAAGTTTATCCTATAGATACGGCTATTAGCGATAGCTCTATATTTAATAGTAACCCTAATTAGAGGGAGCGATGTCTAGAAGAGGCTACCAGGAAAATAAAATTTAAATTGGAGTAGGATAGCCTTGTTATACTATGGTTTTCGGACCTAAAGCCTAGAACTAGGCTAATAGACGAGCGTCTTAAGAAAATTCTCACGGCTATAGATAGTCTTCTATCTAACCAGGAGAAGAAACTCTTTATATATATCCTATAGAACTAGGAAGTAGCTCTAGTATAGGATTTCACTAAATATAGACAGATTTACCCTAATATTATTCTTCTATAGGTTATCTAGACTATTCCCTATATAGTATAGTAATCAAAGAGTATTCGTATCCCGAAGCTATTAATACCAAAGGTTATTAACCTCCTAAAGTAGAGAATTTAGTATAGGATTATTAAGCCTAGCTATAGGAGCTACTAAAATAACTAGTTTCTAGTACTTAAGAAGGATAGTAGTCTTAGGCTAATTAATAACGCCTAGAAGGCTAACGCTATAACTATATAGGACGTATTTATACTATTAGCTATAGAGGAATTTAATAAGGACTTTAAGGGTTATAAGATTATCTCCCTCTTAGACCTCTTCTCTAGATATGACTAGGTTAGCCTAGACAAGCAAAGTAGGGACCTTACTACCTTCTAGACGCCTATTAGCTTCTTTAGGATATATACTCTCCCTATAGGCGGAACGAACTTAGTAGCCTAATTTTAAAGAGCGATGACTAGGATCTTCTAGAACCTAATTCTAGATATTTATCGTGTTTACCTTGATAATATCTATATAAAAGGCCTATAGTTAGATTATAGAAGGGAAGAAGTTACCCCTAGGTTATAGAAGTTTATAGTTAAGTACCTTTAGAATATAGATATAGTTCTCCTAAATACTAAACTTACTAGAGTTACTATTATAGCTAGAAAGTCCTAGTAGTACTAATCGTAAGCGGTTTTACTTAGCTACCTCTATATACCTAAAGGGTACCTTCCTAATAATACTAAAATTGTAAAAATCCTAGAGTAGACTTCCTATTTAGATTTAAAGGATATCTATACCTTCCTAGGGATCATTAACTATTACTAGATCTAGGTAGAGCAATTTACTACTATTATATAGCCACTTTATAACCTAATAAAGAAGAATGCCTATTAGGAATAGGGTATCACGGGCCTAGGCTCTACCTAGGCTAATCGATAACAGGCTATACCCGGTTTCGGACCAGACCTATATACGTTCGTAGGGCATTCGTAAGGCATACACTTAGGACCTAGTTAGGCTCCAACCTAACACCTAACTAGGCCCTAACCAGAGCATATATACACCCCTTATATTAGGAAACAGAACTCCTTTTAGTACCTATACTTACTTTCTCCTCTTTCTTCCCTTAAGGTAGTTAAATAAAACATTATACGCTTATCTATAGTTACTATAAGGCTAGTATATTATATTTTAACTACCTTTAGTTAATAGTAACCCTCCTAAGTAAACGACCGACGATTTAGTTATAGTAGAATCTAGAGTATATATACCTTTAAGCTTAGTAGAGTTATAGGAACTCGTCTACTCCCTCTAAGTGGCAGTAATATAGTAGAACGCTATAATCGACTCCCTTTAGGCGTCTTAGACTTAACCTATACTAACCCCTGACTTAGTTAGGATGTCCCTAGAGAGATAATAGCCTTAAAGGAAGCGTCTCCTAACTAGAGAACCTTTCGATAGTAAGAAGGAACTTTTTATAGCCTAGAAGAGTATAATAGAATATATCCTTATAGTAGATAGAGACTTCATTAGTTTTAACTATAACTAATAGGTTTTTATCTAGGGAAATTTAATATAATAGGTCTAGACTCGGGTTATAGTATACTATGAATCTATAGGCCTAAAGACTAGATATAACCTAGCCTAGTTCCTCTAATACCTTAAGAGTGTCTTTTCTAACCCCTATAAGAAGATAGTCACCCTATCGGAGCTTGAGTTCCTATAATAGAGAGATAATAAGCCATTCTCTACCTTTATTATTCGGTTCAAGGCAAAACTCTTAAAGATAGGCGGTCTTCTCTAGAACGATAAGATATACCTAATTAAACTATAGTAATATCTCTCTCTAAGACTTAAGTATATAGCTATTAGATAAGGAATTCCCTAAGATAACTATATAGTAGTAGTAGAGAGATACTATAAAATCGCGATAGACCTTAAGGCTCTCTACCTAGGCGATAGATATTAGTAGATATAAAGATAATAGGTAACCTCTAAGCTATAGAGAGAGAAGGATATCAATAGGGATATACTAATAATAGGTATTAACTTAGTACAAACTAACCTATAGAAGAAGGGTCCTAATAAGGACTAACTAAGGGGATATAGAGGAGACATCCTATAGTTAAAATAGGTTAGCTAGGAGGTATATATAGTATAATAGGTAGCTAGAGCGTATATCTAGTATAGATAGAGGGGCTACTTTATTACTAAGTATAAATATACCCTTATTAGAAGACTAGTATAATAGGACTAGCTAAGGGCCGATATTTATTCCCTAGAGGCTAAGGAAGAAAGAGAGGATAATAACTAGTCTGATAAGGAAGATAGGGAGTAGGGAAAAGAATAGCCCCTAAGTAAAGTCTTATAAGGGGGCTAGAAGACTATAACCATTATAAAAGCAAGTTTATAGAGATTAGTAAGAGAATAGATAGACCCCCTTTTCTTATTCTAGTCTTCCTTAACTCTACTAGCTTTATAAATGTTTAGGTAGATAGTAGATATTCTAGCTATAGTATTATTAGCGAAAGGGTATATTAGAAGCTTAGACTTAAGTGAATTAATCTATTAACCCCCTATACCTTTAGTATTATAATAGGGGTATATTTTAACTAGAAGATTACTCGAATAGTCTACATTATAATAGATATCAATAGATAGGAGAGTTAGGCTATATTCTATATAGTCTCTAGACTAGTATAGGATATTATATTAGGTCTTCTATAGATATAATATTAGGAGGTTAAACTAGATATAAGTACTAGTATCCTAGAGATTAGGGTATAACTAGGACTATTTATCTAGGAAGTCTCTTTATAGATTAGAAAGATAGGAATCTCCTAAATTATAGGTATAGTTTTTATAGGCTTAGTCTAGAGAGTATAGAAAAGGAAGACCTCTAATACCTTCCTAGTTATAAGTATCCGGGAAATAATAACTATCTTAGAATCAAGGTATAAACTCGATAGGGGTATAATAGAAAGAGGGAATAACCGCTTAGAACTAGAGGCAACCCTATTAGAGGAGCTTTATAACTTTACTAACCTCTTTAATAAGGAGAAGGCTAGCAGATTACCCCTATATTATAGCGCTACCGACCACTATATCAAGTTAAAAGAGGGTCCTAATAGGAAGATTCCTAAACTCTCCTAGGGACCCCTTTATAATATACTATAAGATTATCTATTAGAGGTCTAGAAATAGGTCATTAATCTGCTAGATAAGGGATAGATTCGAGTAAGTTCCTCTTCGGCCGCTGCTCCTATCCTCTTAGTAAAGAAGGCAGATAGGGGATAGAGATTCTATATAGACTACTAAGCCCTAAATAAGATTATAAAGTAGGATTAATACCTACTTCTACTGATCAAGGAGACTCTTTGCTTCTTAACTAAGGCTTAGTAGTTTATAAAGCTAGATATTAGGGTAGCCTTTTACTATATCTAGATTATAGAGGGAGATAAGCATTTGATAGTATTTTAAACCTGGTTTAGACTCTTCGAGTAGCTAGTCTACCCTTTTAGATTAGTAGGTATACCTATAACTTTCTAGTAATATATTAACAACGCTCTTAGCCTAATGCTCGGAGACTTTGTAACGGTATACCTTAATAATATCTTAGTATATATAGTAGGTAGTAGAAAGGACTATATAAAACGAGTTAAAGAAGTCCTCTAGAGGCTATAGGTAATAGGGTTAGCTCTTAACCTTAAGAAGTATATATTTGCTATAAAAGAAGTTAAATACCTTGGCTATATTATTAAGGCTAGTGCCTAAGTCTGTCCTAACCTCGAGAAGCTCGTTACTATCCGCGATTAGGAGGTACTATAGAAAGTTTAGAAAGTATAGAGCTTCTTAGGATTTGCTAACTTCTATTATAACTTTATCTCTAACTTCTCTAAGATAACTACGCCCTTAATATGGTTAACCTATAAGAATACCCCGTTTCGGTAAGGAAGGGAGGAGTAGGAGGCCTTTAAAGCCCTTAAGACAGCCTTTATATCGGAGCCTATCCTAGTATAATAGGACCCCAAGAGGGAGATAGTTCTTAAGGTAGACTATTCTAGGATAGCCCTTAGTAGATACCTTTCTTAATAGGGAGAAGATAGGGTTCTATATCTTATAGCCTATTATTCTATAAAGTTAACCCTAGCTAAAAGGAATTATACGATCTATAATAAGGAATTACTTATAATTATCTCCTACTTAAAGGCTTAATTAGTAGAACTTTATAGTATTTCGACCCCTTTCTAAATCCTAACCGACTATAAGAATCTCGAATACTTTACCTAGCCCTACCTAATTAGTAAATGATAAGCCTAATAGGCTAAGATACTCTTTTACTTTAACTTTAAGCTCTACTATCGCCCTAGATTATAGGCGTCCTATCTAGATACCCTCTCCTATTATAAGTAAGATTTCCCTAAAGATATATAACGTATTATATAACTCTTTCCTACTATCTAACTAGATATCTTATGACGAACCCAACTCAGACTTCTTCTAAAAGGGTTCAGACGAAGGTAAGTAACACGGGACAAGTATACAGGTCGTCTAAGGGATTCGGTAAAGCCAAAGGGTTCACAACAACAGAGTTATCTCTTATAGTAGTACGATGCTATTAGGAGTACTGTGATTGTAAGTTACTATCACTAGTAAACTCTAGAGTCCACCGTAACGAGTGACTATCTATATATATATATAACCCTGGTGATCATTCCTAATCACGGTAATCGTAAGTGATCGTATGGTGGTAATCACCCTAATCACTGGTAAGCGTAGTAATTATAGCGCTTCTCATGTTATAATTAGTCCTTCCGTTCCTTCGGCTTGATTAGTCTATCTATGCCGGTGGCCTAGGCGGCATCTATATATATATTTCCGTGATACAATGCCCCTCCTTCAAGGCTTTCGACCCGAAAGCCCTCTTTAGGCCGTTTTAAATAGCGCTAACATCCCTCGCGATCCTTATACGTGTTTTTCTCCTTAGCTCCTTATTATCCTTTGTACTATCAATCATACCGTCTAACGTATATAGGTCCTAAGCGTCTATTCGTCGTAAGCGTCTAGCTTAGTTTAGTTCCGATCATAGGTTCGTAATAATAGTATATTCCTATTATATAGAGTATAACCAAGTATATAAAATGATTGAAAAATCTCGTCGCTATAAGGCTTATATATATCAGGGTTGTGCTTATAATAGTTCTAGTATTCTAGTTTCTTCTTATAGGTTCTCGTTCCCTTATAAAGGTATATTACTAATCGTAGTATAATAGATCATATCATACGTAAGCAACGTCATTTAAAGGCTAAAGAGAAAGAGGCCAAAGCCTTACTACGAGAATACTAATATAAAGCTTCTAAGGCGTTAGCCTGTTTAACTTAGGTTTATAAGTAACGAGAGTTTTTGGTAGAGAAGGGGGCAGATATAGTTATATAGGGTTTATTAAATCTAGACAAATTAGAGGTAGTAGAGTAGTAGGAATCGGAGGCCATTCTAGACATACAGCTTAATGGTAATATCAACGTTATTAACTAGGGCGCTATCTTCGATTCTATCCTAGGTTTACCTTTAGCCGATCCGGGTTCTACCGATAGAACTATTCGAGTTTCTTAGGGTAGTTCAAGTTCTTAACTAGTTCCTATAAGTTATCTTCTAGTCCAAAATCAAGCCATTTGACTAGATACTATAGTTCCCTATTGATGATACGTAAATCTAGGATTTCTTCGACGTCCTATTCTTCCTCTTTGTCCTCTACTTCGATGTTTATAGCGATCTTGGCGTTTTTCGGTGCTAGTTCGAGAAGTGAAATATAAAAAACATCCGTCTATAGTCGTATAGATAACGGTAACGATAATCAGTAGTTAGATATCGAAATTTGTTCTTTGATAACGAAGGGTCCGACCTTCTTAAAGTCTAGCTTCGTGTTTGGTCGTTTGGTTCGCAGGTTTCGTATAATTAGATAGACTTTATCTCCTCTCTTTAGGTAAGGTCCCTTGAGCCTGTGTTTATTATAGTAGTTCTTTATTCTAGTTCTAATAAACTCGAGTTCCTTTTTAAGCTTCTTATATAGTACGTATATCTATTCTACTTTAACTACTGCTCTTGGCATTATAACCTCTAATCCTTGCCTAAGGTCTACTTTATATCTATAGTTCGCGAAGAACGGTATAACTTTAGTCATTTCTATTAGTATTATATTATAAGCGAGTTATACTATTGGTAATAGTATAACCTAATCGTTTTACTAGTAATTAATATAAGAGTAGAGGTATTACTTGATAACTTGGTTTAGTTATTCCGTTTGTCTGTTAGTCTATAGGTAATATACTATTAATAGTTTGCTATTAATGCCTAATCGTTATATTAACGCTTACTAGAACTTCGATACGAACTTAGTATCTCTATCGGTAATCCATTCTTATAGCCAAGCATATATTAATATAACTTACCGATAGATTACGTCTGCTAGCTATTTAGCTATCTAGGACTCCTTATAGGAAAAGAAGTATACCTATTTAGTCAGGCGATCTATTATAATAAGAATACTATTATAGATTATTCCTATAGCCGTGTCCTTAGATTCTAGTAGTTTTATAATAAAGTCTATTGTAACTAAACTCTATAGTTTATCAGCTATTAGCAGTAGCTAAAGTAGCCTATATAGCTTATATTATACTATCTTGCTTCGATTACAGATATCGTAGCTCTATATAACTTCCTTAACTTATACCATTAACTATAGAAAGTCGTAGTATTTCTTAACTTATACGATAATCTTCGTAACCCCTTTATATCCTCTAAGTTTCGACTTGTAAAGTTCTTAAATCATTCGTAGCTACTAATCCTTATCATAGATATATACTTTACCTCGGTACCAGAGTTTTCCATCTTTTTCTTCTACTCCGCTAGGTACCACTAGTCTAGGTACTACTTAATACTATACCTCGTTAATCCTTTCTTCTCGAAAGATTATATAACATTCTAGGAATAAGTCGAGTAGATCATTGTCTATAGGTATCTACATTTCATGGTATAGCGTTCTATCTATTTATTCCTTAAATAATGGTGGCGTTATTTCCGTTTATCCTTTCGTGTGATCTGTTCGTCGACTTAAGGTATCCGCTTGTATATTCTCTTTACCCTTCTTATAGTAGATCTCAAAGTTAAATTCCGTAAGGAATTCTACCTATCGTATTTGTCGTCTGTTAAGCTCTTTTGTTATTGTAAAGTACCGTAAATTCTTGTGATCTATATATATTTATACTAGTTCGATCGTACTACTAAGGTATAGTCGCTACTCCTTAAAAGCTTCGACAATCGCAAGTAGTTCCTTATTATAGATTAGATAATTAAGACGTGGTCTATCGAGCTTCTTTGAAAAGAAGGCTATAGGATATAGCTTCCCTTATTCGTCTCGTTATCCTAACTGTCCTCTAATAGCGTAGTCTAAAGCATCCGTTTCTACCTCAAATGGCTTCTTAGGGTCTAGTAGTACTAGTATTAGATCCTTAGTAATGGCGTCACGAATCTATATAAATGCTTGCTTATGTCGCTCTTCCCATTAGAACTTAGCGTTCTTCTTAGTAAGTTTGTACAATAGTCGTACGATCGCTCTAAAGTTTCTAATAAACATCCGGTAGAAGTTTACAAACCCGATGAAACTTCGTACTTCTGTAACTAACGTCGGTCGTAGCTAGTTCTTAAGGGCTTTAACCTTTAAAGGTTCTATCCGGATTTGTCCTAGGGATATCTCGTATCCCAAAAACACCGTCTTCTTAACGTAGAATTCGCTCTTTTCCTTATTAACTAATAGCTTATATACATATAATATGTCTAGTACTACTCTTATATACTTCTAGTATTCGTTTATCATCTTAGAGAAGATAAGTATATCGTCGAGATAATATACCGTAAATTTGTCAAGAAAGGGATAGATAGCTTAATCAATTAGGGCTTAGAACGTTACTAGTACATTTATAAGTCTAAATAATATAACAAGGTACTTATAATAGCTATAGGGTATCCTAAAGGCCGTTTTCTACTTATCGCCTTCTTTAATCTATATATAGTTATAGGCTGATAGTAAGTCAAGACGCGTAAAATATTAGGCTCCTATTAACTAATCTTAGAGCTATAAGATTAGTAGTAATAGGTATCAATTTTTCATAGTTTATTCGTTAAGTTACTAATAATTAACATATAACCATAGCTTTCTGTCTTTCTTAGGTATAAATAGGATTAGGTAGCCTACTAGTAATATCGATAGGTAGATATATCCTCTTCAAAGGTTCTCCTCTAGATACCGCTTAAGTTCTTCGTTCTACGTCTAGCTTATATAGTAGATCTTAAAGAACTTTAGTTATACTCCTTCCTTAAGCTTGATCTTGTAATCCTATAGGCCATGTTCTAGTAATCCTTTTAGATATTTTAGTTCGAATGCTAGGTATCCTTCGTATTCCTTCGGTACTTCCCTAGTCTTATCTCGTTTCTTGGTTTTCTAATAGTATACAAATTTGGTTCCGTCTATAGCAATACTAGCAATTTCTCCTATCTCGATCTACTATTCTAGTTATAGTGTTCCGCATACGTCAACGGAGAGAACAGCTATTAGTGGTTCGGCTTGTTCCTCCTATCGTAGTATCGATATCGTTATACCGCTTCTTCTAGAGTCCATAGTAGTCTACCTGCCACTACCCGTCTCTTGCGGTAGATCTATAGGACATGTCTTTCCCTAGACATCGTCCTTTCGCGATCTTTACGCGCTCCCTATTACGCTAGTCGAATACGACTCCGTCTAGGGTCGTAGGTAGCTACCATTCTTCTAGCTAATGTCCGGGTTATAATCTTTATACTATAGTAATCCTAATATTATATCTTTGTTATTACCTATGTCTATAATATTAAATATAATTACTATAGTCTTTCCTACTATAGTAATATCGATTAGTTTAGTCTCTCTATATACCTATTACATTAGAAATGGCCCTTTAACTATACTATACTTCCGCTTTATTCTCTAGGGTATCTATAACTAATTTATAAGCATCGGCGAAATCAGGTTTATCTCTGCTCTACTATCTACTAATACAAGCATTTCGTACTATTTCTATTACGCCGTTATCTATAGTCGCTTATCTTACTATCATTATCTAGAGATTATAGCGATTTCCTATATTTCTGCCAAGAGGTCTCGATATAATAGTCTCTTATACCAGTTCCTCCTATACTACACTACTACTCGCCGCTATATAGGCGTTAATAGTTTTCGGGCCCCTCAAAAGGCCCTAACCCGTTTCCCAGATTAGTATTAATCTCTTCGATTGTTCGGCTAATAGCGGCTTCGTCAACTATACTCATTTCTATAAGCCATTAAGTGCTTATAGCTTCCTACTATTAGGTCTATTCTACTTTCTATCGTACGCGCTATAGCTTTATCTAAAGTTCCCAAATTCGCGATTTCTTTTTGTCTACGTGATAAAGACAATCGTTACTTTAGTATAAGTCCTACGTGTCTCGTCCTATTCCGTAGTGCCTAGGCCAGGCTCGTCTTAGAACTACCGTAATGCCTTCTAGGCTTCGGGCTTCGATCTTCTAGAGTAATTCGGCCGCTCTATTTCCTATATCATAGACCTATTCTATAGGGTATAAACTTCCGTCCCTATTTTCCTATCAGGTCGGCTAGTAATTATTTTCAAATTTATTATAGAAGTGGTATCGGCATTTATATACTATATACTAGAACTAGGGCACTTATATATATACCTTGTATCGAGGGTATAGTTATATAGCGTCGCCTAGAAGATATTAGAATTCTTTTCCGAATCCTTCCTACTATATATAGACCGTAGGTACTCTAATACTAAGATAGAAATGTTTCTTCTAATAGCTTTCTTACGTACGTTCGTCTTTTCTACGGTTTACGTATATAAACTAGTGCTTAGGGTTCTGTATATTATAGCTAAGTTATTAATTGTCAAAGTGCTTAGTATAACTATTAGGTCTATCGTACATTATAGGCTATTCCCCTTTGATAGTCTCTATAATACGTCGGAGTTCCCTTATCTTATTCCTAAGCTCTTTGCTCTACTAAGTAAATCAAGTTAGGCATTTATCTTGTTTATATAACTCTGTATTAAGCCGGAAAACTTCGTTACAGTACCATTCGATCTGTTCCTAAAGGAATAGGATGTTCGGTCTAGGTCGGTCGACTCCTTAGGTATTGGTTATCTACGATCTATCCTACCTCTACATAACTATAAAACCCTACTACCTTAAGGCTAGGAGAATCGAAATTGGTAGTATATACTCTCCTACTATATCCTATTTGGTAATACCTATTTCTAGGTCTATAGTGACCAGTTTGGAGTATAGCATCTATTCGTCTTTACTATTATTATTATATTCGAAACTATCTATATCACTATCCCTATCTTCGTAGCTTATAGCTACTACTTCGGTAATATCCTTAGTAGTTTTGTCGATAACTATAATTTCCTTTCTAGGGACTAGTTTCTAGTCTTTTTTCAGGCTTTAATATTCTTACTTATAATGTCCTTTCTTTCCGTAGTTATAGTAGGTAGTATTAGACTTATCTTTAGATATCTTCTTCTTATCCTACTTCTATACTATATCTATATCTATAGCTCTAAGATACGTCCTATACAAGGTACTAGTATATACTCGCTTTTTCTTATTATTAGCCCTAACTATAGTTTTATTTATTCGACCTCGTTTCTACTATTCCCATATATAGAGCCGATCGTCAATTCTAATAACCTATATAATATATTCGTCTAGAGTTTTAGGCCGGTCGTACTTATATAACTTGTCTTTGACCTTTTCCTTTAAGCTATTATAGAATAGTTATATTAACACCTTGTTATTAAGCTAAGACTTAAGTATATCCTATCTAAACTATATAGTATAGGAGGTTACTAACTTAGTCTATTAGAGATTAGTAAGCCTTTCTTATATATAAATCTTCTCGTCTTTATCGCTAAAAACCTTCCAAAGCTCTTCTTTAAAACGGTCATAGGATCAAAAGACTACCTATATAAATACGTCTTAGTCGTCCTTGTCTTCCTTAGTAAGATAATCGTTCTATATAGGTTCGAACTATCTAAGTACCTTACCCTCTAATCTCGTAGCTATATAGAAGACTTTAGCTTTATTATCCGGAAACTTGTCGTTATTAAGCTAGAAGTAGGATCGGAGGTTTATTAGGAACCCTACGAGATCCTCCTTAGTTCCTCCATATTTGCCAGGTAGTTCGATCTTAATATGGCTCGCTTTAGTAGTCTCGAGCGCCTTGATTTTAGCGTAGGCCTTGTTAACTAGTTTCTATAAGTACTTTTCGCCGTTCTTAAGTTCCTTGATTCGAGCTTAAGCAGCCTTATCTCTCTAGTCTAACTCCTGGATTTGCTACTAGAGTTAACCAAGCTAGGCAAGTAGCTGTTCGGCCGTAACGCTAGTAACCATATCGATGTCGAGGTCGAAGTCACCTCCATTCTGAACCATAACAGAACAAAGGGAGTGATAGCAACGTATGACAAACCTAACTTAGACTTCTTCTAAAAGGGTTTAGACGAAGGTAAGTGATGTAGGACAAGTATATAGGTCGTCTAAGGGATTTGGTAAAGCTAAAGGGTTTATAATAATAGAGTTGTCTCTTATAGTAGTATGATACTATTAGGAGTACTATGATTATAAGTTACTATTACTAGTAAACTCTAGAGTCTATTGTAACGAGTGACTATCTATATATATATATAACCTTGGTGATTATTCCTGATTACGGTGATTGTAAGTGATTGTATGGTGGTGATCACCCTGATCACTGGTGAGCGTAGTGATTATAGCGCTTCTTATATTGTGATTGGTCCTTCCGTTCCTTTGGCTTGATTAGTCTATCTGTGCTAGTAGCCTAGGCGGTATCTATATATATATTTCTGTGATATATCTCTACTACCTTAGAGTTATTAAAAGTGTCTAACCTACCTAAGGGGAGTAGTATTTTTATAGATAGTTTGCTTATATCCCTCTAGGACAAGGGGGTTCTTAAGGATAAATACTATATATATTGACTCTAGGCTATCTAAGATAGGGCCTAGAAGTTCCCTAAAGAGGCAAATATAATATAAACCTAGATTATAGACTACTCCCTAAGCGTATAAGGTACTCTTTAGTTTTAGGGGAGACTCTAGCTCCCTATATACGAACTACTTACTACTATTATCTTCTAACGAGTTTATAACTCTCCTATATTAGGTTACCTAGGGAGGAATAGGTTATTTAAGATACTTTAATAAGATTATTATTAGGATTTTATATCCTCCGATATAAAGCGGTTTATAAGGAACTATTATATATACTAAAGGGCTAAGGTATTATAGTAATTATAATAAGGACTCCTCTAACCCTTACCTATTACTAACCACTTCTAGAAACAGATTTCTATCGACTTTATAATTAACCTCCTAGCGTAAGAGAAGAACTTACCCTATTACCTTATAGTGATTACCGATCGGCTATCGAAATATGTCTAGCTCGAGGCTATATCTTCGATAGGGGCTAAAGCGTATATACTTTGGTTCCGGGATATATAGTAATGGTTCTATAGGTTTCTAATATAGATTATTACCGACTACGGCTTAGACTAGCTTAGCTAATTCTAGACTTCTCTCTATAAGATTGTTAGGATCAAATAGTTACTATTAATAGCCTATTACCCCTAGATAGATAGAGGTATAGAACGTATAAACCAGGAGGTATAGACTATCCTATAGACTATTATTTCCTTTGCCTAATATAACTAGCCCGAATATCTTCTAATATATTAGTTTATAATTAATAACCGTAACTTAACAGTAACCAGAACAAGTATAAGTTACCTCCTCTATAGCTATAATATAAGTCTTATCTAGTTCGCTAACCTCCTAGATGCTCCTGCTTTAACCCTATAGGGGAGGGCTATTAACTTCCTATACTACCTAAAAGAAGGCAGAGAGTAGACCTAGGCTACTATTGTATATATATAGTAACGCTAGTAAGAAAACGCTAATCGATCTTAATATCCGGCTAAAAGGTTTAAGGTAGGGGATAAAGTATAGTTATCCCTATATAACATTAAAACTAACCGCCTAAGTTAGAAACTCGATTAGGTTAACACTAAATATAGAGTAATAGTAGTACCCACACCGCTAACTATTACTTTAGATATCCCCTAGGGCCTATACCCTACCTTCTATGTTAATCTAGTTAAGTATACTATATCTAACCTACTCCCCTTATAATATATATTAGATACTTACCCTGGCCTAGTATTAGAACTTTCATAGGATAGATTACTATAAGAAGAATACAAAGTAGAAGCAATTCTTATAGCTAGTAATATAAGGGGGAGGGGAAACCGCTATGATATATTAGTAAAGTAGAAGGGATATAACACCCTAACTTAGGAACTACTAGAAAACTTAGAGAATACTAAAGCGCTCGACACTTTCGAATAGGTATAGGGGGATATATACCTAAATAATAGGCCAGTTATAACAAGAAAATGTAGAGGAATATATAAACGAATAATCTAAAATTTCCATATATATAGGCAAACCTAGAGCAGATAGGCGGTAGCCGTATTATAGATACGCCGACCGAGCTAATTATAAAACAAATATATAATAATAATATACTATATACTTACTCCTTATCCTCCTCTAAATACTTATCCTCCTCCTCCTCCTCTATAGGGTCCTTAGGAGCAAGGTAAGTAGGCTCCTCGCGATTACGGACTAGGCATGACGCGTGCTCGGTCAGGGAACTAGAGTGGTATATATAGGTATAGTTAAAGTTAATAGGGATAGGGGCGGGACACGTGGTAGTAATTTAATAGGCCCGGGATATATGTAAAGGCATACCTAAGATATAGGTAACGAGGGTAGCGTTAATATTAACTAGAGTTAATATGTTTTCATTTATATACTATATCTAGTATAGTATAGTATTATTTTATACGATAGTATATTATATAAGCTACCTAGTAGCTTATAGGGTAGGGGTAGGGTTAGAGGCGACTAGGATATTATTACTACGGTAGGTAGGAGTATAGGGGAGGGCGATTATAATATGATCATTACTATAGCAATAGAAGGTAATAGCCTAGGTAGGGGAAAAGGCGAGCTAGGCAGGGGAGTAGTTAGCCTATATAGCCTTTATAATTATAGTAAAAGAACGTATTAGGGCAGAGAATATAGGTATAAGGACTACCTTATATATATTATAGGTTATAGTCTTTAGCTAGGGGGGGGTCTCTAGGGCTATACCCTTGTTATAATAGTATATAATCTTATAAATACTTATATATAAATATAGGTTATTTATCTATAACTATAGGTCCTAAATATAAGGATTATAGGTAGAATAGTATATTATATAAGATATACTATAGCTAGGAAGACATATAATGTTATTACTACTTAGAATATAATAAATATAATTTAAACAATATTATAACTTTTTAAGCTAGAGTTTAAACTCCTTATTAGAGGAGTTACCCTTAATGGTAAACCTACCAAGGGAAATATTCTAGTTCTTATACTAAAAGTAGGCGGTTAGTAGGGACCTAGGACATATATATTATAACTATAGTTAGGAAAATAGAGGGTAAACTTATATTACGATCTTTATTCTTATCGCCACTAGGATAGTAGCTACCACTACTACCACCAAGTAAGCCGACGGTAGTTAATATTCTAAATAAAAAAAAAAATTTTTAGGGGTATAATACAGGTATAGGCAGCAGAATAGTATATAGGTAGGCAGAGGCAGGGAGGAGTATATAGGTTATAAGAAGGAAGAGGTAGGAGGAGGAGGGAGAGAGAGAAGGAATTTATAGGCATTTAGAGGGTAGGTCTAGGAGGGAGTATATAGGACCCGAACAAAGACTAGGCCTTACTTTAGACTCGAACAATGACTAGGACCTATATAATACCAAAACAAAGACTAGGACCTATATAGGACCTAAACAAAGCTAGACTATATATATAGACCGCCGGCATATATAGGACCCGTTACTACGGTAACACTAGGCAGACCTACCTAAGTATCTAATTAGAAAAAGAGGGGGGGTATATCACAGGCCTAGGCTCTACCTAAGCTAATCGATAATAGGCTATACCCGGTTTTAGACCGGACCTATATACGTTTATAGGGCGTTTGTAGGGCACGCGCTTAGGACCTGGTTAGGCTCTAACCTGATACCTAACTAGGCCCTAACCGGAGTATATATATACCTCCTATATTAGGAAATGGAACTCCTTTCGGTACCTGTACTTACTTTCTCCTCTTTCTTCCCTTAAGGTAGTTAAATGAAACATTATATGCTTATCTGTAGTTGCTATAAGGCTAGTATATTATATAGGGGCCTATTTAATAGGAAGTTATAAAAGAACTTTAGAAGTAGATAATTACTACCCTAGTCCTTGTACTACTTGTTTTTAAAAACCCTAGATATAGTTAGATATACCTAATGACTAATGCTAGTTTGTTTAGTTAGGGAGGGGTTATTAAATAAGTTAGGCCTAATAAGAAGAGGTACTTATACTATTTTGAAAGTAGGATTTAGTCTAAAGCTAAGAAATGGTATAATCCGATTAAATAGGAGCTTTAGGGACTACTTTTCCTATTAAAACGCCTTAAGTATTATCTCTTTGGCGTTTACTTTATTATAGAAATAGATACTCTTATCCTAGTTTATTAATTAAATAATATAGCTAATAATGTCCTAGGAGCCTTAATAATATAATAGATTATATAGATTCGGCTATTTAACTTTAAGGTTAAATATATCCTAGGTTCTAAGAATATAGTAACTAATAGCCTTTTATAGAAGCCTCCTAGTCCCTTTAACCAGAGGGAGAAAGCAAATAAGGAAGACATTGATAATTAGGTTAATACGTAAATCTATACTAATTATATTAATAATCCTCCTAAGCCTATAGACCTAAATCTTAAAGATAGGTATTCTAACCACTCTAAAGCGATCGTATAGTATTTAGCCACTTTAGAAGAACCTATAGCTATCCGACCGTACTAGTGGTAGCATCTATTCAAGAAAGAAGCGCTTAAATACTTTATAGATAAGGGATATCTATTCCTATACCCTATAAATGATAGCCAGAACCCTCGCTATATAATAGATACCTTAGAGGAAAGAAGAAGAATCTTCTAGTTCTACTATAATAAGATAGGCTATAAAGGTAGAGAGGTAACTTATTAAAGAGTTACTAACCATTATTACTAGAAGGGAATATACGCTAACATAGTAGAGTAGATTTATATTTACCTAGAATATTAGGCATAGAATGCCCGAAGATTTAAAGAGGTATATTTATATTTACAACCTTCTCTAATTCCTTTCGTAAAATGGTACTTAGATATCTAGTTTATGCCCTCTGACTAGAGGGGGAAGCCTTGTTTCCTTCTTAAGGTATATAACGATCTCTTAGGATTTATAGAAGTAGAAATCCTACCTAACAAGTCGGCTAAAGCGGTTAAGAACTTTATTAACCGAAATATTCTCCTCTGCTAGGGACTCCTAGTAGTTATAGTTATTAATAGGGAATCTAAATTTAAAGGGGAAGTAAAGGCTATTCTAGAAGAGTTAGGAGTAAAATAGGTAGTTATCTCTCCCTATAACTCTAGAGCTAACGGTATTAGTAAAGCAGGGTATATACCTATTATAGCTACCTTAGTAAAGATAACTATAGGGACTAGGAAGAACTAGTAGCAGCTTCTCCCCTATGTCTTATATACTAACCAAACTATTATTTGAAATAGCTATAGCTATTTACCCTTTAACCTTATCTATAACTATAACCCTATTAGCTTAATTAAAAACGATATCCTAATATAGCGAATTCTTTACTAGGACTCTATAGCTATCTAACTAGATAGGGAAGATTAATAGGAAGCCTATTTATAGCTACTAGAGCTCTATACCAAGGTACTATTAGATATAGAATTTGACCTAGAAATTACTATTAAAAAAGTTATTAAGGTAAGGTATTAAATGGTTAAACGTTGGAATGAAGCTTATAACTAGAAATTTAGAGCTAAAAATGCCTAAGTTAAGGTTAAGGATCTTATCCTAGTATATAATAATATCTAGTAGATTGATATAAGCTTGTTTCGAAAACTTTAGTACTAGTAGTATAGTCCTTACCGTATTTGAGAGGTTAGGAGCCGAAATACCTACCTCCTAGAGACTCTTGATAGTATAACTATAGGGATACTATATACCGCGAACCGTATTAAAAAGTTCTTTAAGCGGGATAGAGTTTAGCTTGAAGCTAACGGATCTAACGGTTTTCTAGCTAACCGAGGGCCTTAGACTTAAGAGACAAGATCTTTACTACCAAAAGCACTTAAGGAAGTGGTAGTAGAAGAGAAGGCGCCTAGGAGAGCTAGTTAGCTATAGCTGACCAAACAAATTACCAGATCGAAAGCCTAAGAGTAGTGATAATAACAATAGGAGCTTATAGTCGAACTAACTAGAGGGAGACTACCTAGATTCTAATATTTAGTTAACGAAAACGCGAAAAACAGGCCCTTAAACTTTATTTCTAGTTACTTATTATTACCTAAGCCCTAGAAATCCCCCCCCCCCCTAATTATATAAATGTCTACTACCCCTATTCTACCCCTTAAGTATCTACCTTTATCCTACGCCTACCCCGATTATATATAGCCTATTAATTCTTAATAGCCTCTTCTAAATCTATTGAAATCTATATACCCTTCTTCCATATAGTAAGCTAGACATTCTTTGGCTAACCATTTAGGTTAAATTTGGCCTGCCCTAGGAGCCAAGGGTTAGGATCTTAGGAGCCGTCATTAACTATATCTTCCTAAGAACACTTCTTATCGGTCTAGTAGTAGTTTCTATACCATCTATCTAGAAGGGGACCTATAGAAATATAGCTATAGAATAGCTATATAGCGTAAATCGTTATAGGTTTCTTACTACTAGGGGGAGTAACCTTAGTAGTTAACCTTTAGTATAATTACTTATAGGCCTAGTATAGCGCTAGATTCCTATTCCTTAGTTAGCTCTTTATATAACTAGAGGGAGAGACCTATTCTTATATATCTCTAAATACCTAGATGAATAAGCTAAGGACTCGAGCTTAGTAGGCGACTATAGTATAAATCTACCGGCTAAACAGACCACTATTATTGATTTCTATAAACACTAGGTAGATTCGCTTTACTAGGGCTCCCTTATAATAGTAAAAGAATTCTATATAGGAAAGAGCAAGCGTTAGGATTCTAAATAGCCTCTTTAGAGTATCTAGGTTAGGGTTTAGCTCCTAACAAATATAGCGAATTAGCTATATCTTTAGGTACTTAATAGTAAAGAATCTATAGTATAGGAGGAAAAGTTTATACTAGTACTATATTAAGGCTATTTCTAGACTATCTAAGGATATAGGAGGATCTTCTAGGTAAGCTGCTCTTACTACCTATATAAATTTAGGAGGTATAAGAAAACGGTTATCCTAGGTAGTCGTTAAATCTACTAGTTAGTTAGTTATTATAGGAAGAACTAGCTTAGTATCTTTATTAACTTCTATATCTTCCTAGATAGAGGTTTTATATCTCTAGCGCTTAACTCTCTCGGTTACTATAGTATTCGAACTTACTTATAGGAGCTTATAACAAGTTCGAAGGGGAAGTAATATAGGAGAAGGGTATTAGCCGTCTAGGTAGAGGAAGATTAATATAGATAAGGAGTAGGTTAGAGAATTTAAAAGCTAGAAAGACTTAGGGAGAGAAGAGGGCTATTTATCCTTTAATGCCTACCTACTTTAGAGTTTTAAAGCTATAGATTCCTATATAAAGAAGGTATACCTAGGCTAGAATAACCTACTATATAATAGGTTACGCCTCTTTATTACTACTAGATAAAAAGCAATTTAGGGTTATACCTTAGAGTTATAATAAAGAATGACCTAGTTATATAAGGGCTAACTAGGTAGCTACTTTAGATAGCCCCGGAAATAGTAAAACTAGGTTAGAATAACTAGATAAGGAAGGAATTAAGGAGGAACCTAGAGGTCTATAAATACCCCTAACTTAAACCCTCTCCCTCCTCTAACTTTTAACTAATAACTAACCACTTTGCAAATTAGCTACTTATAAAAACACTAAATAAAATATCTTCTATATCTAGTTAGAAGGCTAGAAGCCGATAGGTAAGTATCCTACTAAGCGATTCTTTTCCAAATGTTAGTAATCTAGGTTTTAAGCGACTCTATATAAGTCTTCTAACGTCAAATACCTTTGGCGATAATATTAGAGACTTAGAGCACCAAAGAAGAGAGGGATTAGTACCTCTCTATCTAACTAGAGGGCCGAACTAGCTAAATACCGGCCTGCCTTTATTACTCCTAGGGGAGGACCCCGAAACGTTAAGATAGTTCCTACGGTACCTCCTTATAACCTAGACTCCGGGACTAGAGGCCGGAAACTACCTTAGGCCTGGTGATTCTGATAGGCTTTTTAAGGAGCTATATAAGGGGCCTATTCCCTACCTAAGTAGGGTGCTATAATAGAGGCCTAACTAGATTATAAGCCCTAGTTTATTAGCAAATGACCGGATTATTAGCTACCTTTTTCCCTTATATATAGGACTATATAGCTAGGGAGGGATATACTTTAGTACGCCTTAGTATAATATTATAGTAAGCCTCTATAATGTTAAAGGGCTTATATTAAAAAGGGAGTACTTAAATAGCTTTGACCTCCTAAACCTCTTCTATTATATATTAATAGCCTATAAGCTATATATATATATATTTTCCTAGATACTATGATTAACTAGAGGCCTAAGTAGGTAGCTCTACCTATAAGGAAGTAAAAGGAGGCTATAGGCAAACGCTTTTAGGTCCTTATCTACTATTTATAGGAGCTATACTAGGTAGTGGCTATATATAACTAGATAGAGTACTATATTTATTATATAGATTTATACCTCTCCGATAAGCAGGCTTGTAAAGACCTATATAAGGACTTATAGGACAAGGTTATCTACCTAAGCTCCCTTTTCCCTCTGCCTAAGGATACCTAAGTCTAGGCTATGGTATAGGCGATATTAAGACAATAGGGATAGTAGGAATACGGGATCTAGGTCGCTAAATTCTGTCGGTTTTATTTCTAGGAGATATAATAGAAGGATAAAGCCTGTCTTAAGCTCCCTTAATAGAAGGGCTATCTATATATAAGGCTAAAGATAACGGTTACTAAGAATAAGATGCTAATACTCTAGCTTAGAACGATCTAGATAGCTCTAGGCTATCGGCCTAATAATCCTTTATATATAGAAAAGCTAAAGACCTTATAGGGTAACATTAATCCTTACTAATTACCTAGATAGCTAGTAAATAATAGATAATAGAAGCTACCTATCTAGTAGCTATAGCTAGCCCTTAGATATATAAAATCGGTTATCTCTGTCCGGATAGAGGAAGAGGACAATCCCCTGCCGACGTAAGAGTAGCTCAAGGTTAAAAAGGATACTTAAGTTCCTTTAGATATAGCTATCTAGCGGTTCCTTAGCAAGGCGCCTAAAGGACTTAGGCTAGCTTAGCTCTTATAATAGGCGCTTAAGTACCCTTATAAGCTAAAGATAGACGTTTACTAGTAAGTAGTAGTATAGGTAGAGGAACAGATTATAGCCGCTAAGGTATAAGGATAAGCCTTAGGCTCCTAGTAGTAATAGAAGTAGCACTAGGTTAAGTAGAAGCCTTTGATAGTATAACGGCCGTCTAGTCAGACTAAGATAAATATATTAGTATAGATATAATCGCCCTAGACTATTAAGAAAGGCTAGGCGTATTAGCATCGCCCTAAGGATAATCCTACTAAGTAGACACAGCCCCCTCTCTTTAAGTAGTCTAGGCCTAAAGATCTAGAGCTAGCTCCTAAATACCTACCCTAGTTCATAGGCTAGGACGAGCTAGAGGCTGAGACTAAAGCCTAGTAGAGGCGTCGGTAGTCTAAGAAGCGACCGTTACCTAAGGGGGATAATAGGGCCAAGAGAGCAAGATAATAGGAGGCTAGAAAGGGGGGCGTTTAAGTGTCGAATTTGCTAGTAGGAGCCTTGGAGCAAATTCGAAGGGGAAGTATAGACTAGGGTAGGAACCTCTTGGTATAACTAGAGGGGTATAGGTTATAGATTCGTTTTTCCGGTTCTAAACAAGTTATATATATATTAGATATAAATAGGGGGTGCCTATTTAGAAGGGTACTAGGGAGAATAAGGATAATAGATAGTTTTTATAGAATAGATTAATAATAATAGCAATAGAATGCTGTTATAGCATTATTTATATAATGATATGGTTCTTCTTTCGCTTGTAAGTTTAGCTATCTTTTTCTATATAGGTAGACTTATTTATATCTACCTAGAGGGGCATCGTTATCGCTATCCTTATATCTATTGTAACTACTATCTAGGAAAGCTAGACTTGTCTGTTATAACTACGAGTGCCTAGATACACTGGACACTTTGAGCTAATACTCCTCCCTATCTGACTAGACGGAGGTTTGGTTTTAGGAGGTGTATAACTGCTGCTAGGAGAGGCTGGCACTAGTTTAGTATACCTACTCCTTCTGTAAAGTCCCGTTCTACCTAGAGAAGGTCCTCCTTTAGTAGTTTAGGTAGGTATAGTTTCTTTCTATAATCCTAATATAGATAGTAGTATAACGCTCCTTAGCTTGTAAAGGATTATTTATAGAGCCTATAGACATTGCTATCTTCCTAGATATAGTCTTCTTTAGTAGTACTAAGGAAGTACGCCTCTCTATCGCTACTATCTCTATTAGTCTCGGATTTATAGTTGCTAATTAGGAGATAGCTAGTAGTCTTAAGCTCCTTATATTCGGCTTCGGCTTTCTTATCTTTGCTAGATACTATTACTATATTATAGTAATAGTAAGTACTATCCTTGTTAATACGTTTCTAGCTATAGTAACGAAACCATCGGAAGTAAGGGTTCTATTTACTATATCTACCCTTCTTATAGGGTTTAGTGCCCTAGGGACGGTTACCCCTGCCTTAATCGTTATAGTCTTTTAGGTAAGGCTCCTAGTTACGGCTTCGGTATTGCTCTCCTGATAGAAGATACCTATATTTCTATTCCTCTCTCTACCTATAGTAATTAGACTAGTATTATTAGCCTTAATTGCCCCTTCTTGGCTTAGTACATGACTAATTAGCTTGATCTTCGAGGCTACTATTGCTATTATTACTGCTTAGTCTATTAGAGGCGTCCTTAACATTAAATATAGCGGCTTTCTATAACCTTCTTTTAGCTTTAAGCTCCTTAGAGAGTGCCTCCTATTTTTTAATAATATAAAGGAGGTATTAGTTAAGTATATTCATTTCCTATAGCTTAGGATAGAGCTTATAGAGCGCTAGGGTTATAACAAACTAAAGTCTAGTTAAAAGCTAGTAGTTTATCTTATCTCCCTAGACTTAGGCATAGTAATAAACTAGTGCCAGCCTCTCTCCTAGCAATAGTCATATACCCCTAAGACTAAACCTCCGTCTGGTCAGATAGAGAGGAGCGTTAGCTTAATGTATCTAGTATATCTAGGCGTTTATAGTTATAACAGACAAATCTAGCTTTATAGATAGTATAGCGATAGGTATAAGGACAATAACGACAATGCCCCTCTAGGTAGATATAAAAGAGTCTACCTATATAGAAAAAGGATAGCCAAACTTACAAGTGAAAGAAGAACCTTATTATTATATAAATAACGCTATAATAGTAATCTATTACTATTATTATTAATCTATTCTATAAAACTATCTGTTATCCCTCTTTGTCCCCCCTTTTAGTACCTTCTAGATAGGTACCCCCTATTTATATCTAGTATATATATAACTTGTTTAGAACCGGAAAAACAAATCTATAACCTATACCTCTCTAGTTATATTAAGAGGTTCCTATCTTAGTCTATACTTCCCCTTTAAATTCGCTCTAAGGCTCCTACTAGCGAATTTAACACTTAAACGCCCCCCTTTCTAGCCTCCTATTATCTCGCTCTCTTAGCCCTACTATCCCCTTTAGGCGATAGTCGCTTCTTAGACTACCGACGCCTCTACTAGGCTTTAGTCTCGGCCTCTAGCTTATCCTAGCCTATAAACCAGGGCAAGTATTTAGGGGCTAGCTCTAGATCTTTAGGTCTAGACTGCTTAAAGAGAGGGGGCCGTATCTATTTAGCCGGGTTATCCTTAAGATAACGCTATTATGCCTAGCCTTTCTTAATAGCCTAGGGTGACCTAGCCTATATCAATATGCTTGTCTTGGTCTGACTAGACAGTTATTATACTATTAAAGGCTTCTACTTAGCCTATAGCTACTTCTACTATTATTATTAGGAACCTAAAGGTTATATCTAGCCTTATATATTAATAGCTATAATTTACTCCTCTACCTATACTACTACTTGCTAGTAGATATCCATCTTCGGCTTATAATGGTACTTAAGCGCCTATTATAAGAGCTAAGCCGGCCTAAGTCCTTTAGGCGCTTTGCTAAAGAACTACTAGATAGCTATATCTAAGGGGACTTAGGTATCCTTTTTAACCTTTAGCTACTCTTACATTAGTAGGGGATTATCTTCTTCCTCTATCTGGACAGAGATAACCAATTTCGCGCGTCTAGGGGCTAGCTATAGCTACTAGATAGGTAGCTTCTACTATCTATCGTTTGTCGGCTATCTAGGCAGCTAGTAGGGATTAATATTACCCTATAGAGTCTTTGGCTTTTCTATATGTAAAGGATCATTAGGCTGGTGGCCTAGAGCTATCTAGATCATTCCGAGCTAGAGTATTAGTATCTTATTCTTAGTAGCTATTATCTTTAGCCCTATATATAGATAGCCCTTCTACTAAGGGAGCTTAAGATAGGCCTTATCCTTCTATTATATCTCTTAGAAATAGAACCGTTAGAATTTAGCGACCTAGATCCTATATTCTTACTATCCCTACTATCTTGACGTCGCCTATACTATAGCCTAGACTTAGGTATCCTTAGGCAGAGGGAAAAGGGAGCTTAGGTAGATAACCTTATCTTATAAGTCCTTGTATAGGTCTTTATAAGCCTACTTATTAGAGGGATATAAATCTATATAATAAATATAGTACTTTATCTAGTTATATATAGCTATTACCTAGTATAACCCCCATAGGTAATAGATAAGGACCTAGAAGTACTTGCCTATAGCCTCCTTTAACTTCCTTAGAGGTAGAGCTACCTACTTAGGCCGCTAATTAACTATAATATCTAGGAAGATATATATATATAGTTTATAAGCTACTAAAGTATAGTAAAAGAGGTTTAGAAGGTTAAAGCTATTTAGGTACTCCCTTCTTAATATAAGCCCTTTAATATTATAGAGGCTTACTATAATATTATATTGGAGTATACTAAAGTATATCCCTCTCTAGCTATATAGTCCTATATATAAGGGAAAGAGGTAACTAATAATCTGCTTATTTACTAATAAATTAGGGCTTATAATCTAGTTAGGCCTCTATTATAGCACCCTACTTAGGTAGGGAATAGGCCCTTTATATAGCTCCTTAAAAAGCCTATTAGAATCGCTAGGTCTAGGGTAGTTTCTAGCCTCTAGTCCTAGAGTCTAGCTTATAAGGAGATACTATAGGAACTATCTTAATGTTTCGGGGTCCTCCCCTAGGAGTAGCGAAGGTAGGCTAGCGCTTGGCTAGTTCGGCCCTCTAGTCAGATAGAGAGGTACTAATCTCTCTCTTCTTTGGCGCTCTAAGTCTCTAATATTATTACCAAAAGTATTTAACGTTAGAAGACTTATATAGAGTTACTTAAAACCTAGACTATTAACATTCGGAAAAGAATCGCTTAATAGGATACTTGCCTATCGGCTTCTAGCCTTCTAACTAGACGTAGAAGATATTTTATTTAGTATTTTTATAAGTAGCCGATTTATAAGGTGGTTAGTTATTAGTTAAAAGTTAGAGGAAGGAGAGGGTCTAAGTTAGGGGTATTTATAGATCTCTAGGTTCCTCCCTAATTCCTTCCCTATCTAGTTATTCTAACCTAGTTTTACTATTTTTAGGGCTATCTAAAGTGGCTACCTAGTTAGCCTTTATATAACTAGGTTATTCTTTATTATAACTCTAGGGTATAACCCCGAATTACTTTTTATCTAGTAATAATAAAGAGGTATAACCTATTATATAATAGGTTATTCTAGCCTAGGTATACCTTCTTTATATAGGAATCTATAGCTTCTAGAGCTTTAAAGTAGGTAGGTATTAAAGGATAAGTAGCCTTCTTCTCTCCCTAACTTCTTCTAGCTCTTAAATCCTCTAACTGTTACGGAAATATGCATGCAGATGCCGCCTGGGCCACCGGCACGGATAGGCCAATCAAGCCGAAAGGACGGGAAGAACCAATCATAACGTAGGGAGCACTGTAAGCCCCACCGTATACTGGCTTACGATCACCAAGATCAGCGTAAAGTCACTGATCGCGATGAGCGGCTCACCAGGATCACTGACCAAGGACTGATCAAGGTGATCCGGGAAGGATATATATATATGTAGATAGTCACTCGTTCTGGTAGACTCTGGAGTCCACCAGTGATAGCAACTCTCCTTCACAATCACAGTACCCCTAACAGCATCGCACTACTGTAAAGAGACAACTCTGTTGTTGTGAACCCTTTAGCTTCACCGAATCCCTCAGACGACCTGTACGCTTGTCCCGCACCACTCACCTTCGTCTGAACCCTTTCAGAGGAAGTCTGAGTTGGGTTCGTCACATTAACCTACTCCTTATCTATATTGATCTTCCTCTGCCTAGACGGCTAATACCTTTTCCTTATATTACTTCCTCTTTAAACTTGCTATAAGCTCCTATAAGCAAGTTTAAATACTATAGTAACCAAGAGAGTTAAGTACTAGAGATATAAAACCTCTATCTAGGAAGATATAGAAGTTAATAAAGATACTAAGCTAGTCCTTCCTATAATAACTAACTGACTAGTAGATTTGATAACTACCTAGGATAACCGTTTTCTTACGCCTCTTAAATTTATATAGGTAGTAAGAGCGGCTTACTTAGAAGATCCTCCTATACCCTTAGATAGTCTAGAAGTAGCTTTAATATGGTATTAGTATAAGCTTTTCCTCCTATATTATAGATTCTTTACTATTAAGTACCCGAAGATATAGCTAGTTCCTTATATTCGTTAGGAGCTAAACCTTAACCTAGATGCTCTAGAGAGGCTATTTAGAATCCTAAAGCTTGTTCCTTCTTATATAGAATTCTTTTACTATTATAAGGGAGCCCTAATAAAGCAAATCTACCTAGTATTTATAGAAATTAATAACGGTAGTCCGTTTAGCCGGTAGATCTATACTATAGTTACCTACTAGGCTCGAGTCCTTAGCCTGTTCATCTAGGTATTTAGAGATATATAAGAATAGGTCTCTCCCTTTAGTTATATAAAGAGCTAACTAGGGAATAGGAATCTAGTGTTATACTGGGCCTACAAGTAGTTATACCGAAGGTTAACTACCAAGGTTACTCCCCTTAGTAGCAAGAAACCTATGACGATTTATACTATATAGCCGTTCTACGGCTATATTTCTGTAGGTCCCCTTTTAGACGGATAGTATAGAAACTACTACTAGACCGATAAGAAGTGTTCTTAGGAAGATATAGTTAATGATAGCTCCTAAGATCCTAACCCTTGGCTCCTAGGGCAGGCTAAATTTAACCTAAATAGTTAGCCGAAGAACGTCTAGCTTGCTATATAGAAGAAGGGCGTATAGATTTTAATAGATTTAGAAGAGGCTATTAAGAATTAATAGGCTATATATGATCGGGGTAGGCATAGGATAAAGGCAGATGCTTAAGGGGTAGAATAGGGGTAATAGATATCTATATAATAGGGGGAAAATTTCTAGGGCTTAGGTAGTAATAAGTAACTAGAAATAAAGTTTAAGGGCCTATTTTTTACGTTTTTATTAACTAAACGTTAGAATCCGGGTAGTCTCCCTCTAGTTAGTTTAACTATAAGCTCCTATTATTATTATCGTTACTCTTAGGCTTTCGATCTAGTAATTTGTTTAGTCAGCTATAGCTAACTAGCTTGCCTAGGCGCCTCCTCTTCTACTACTACTTCCTTAAGTACTTTTTGTAGTAAAGATCTTATCTCTTAAGTCTAAAGCCCTTAGTTAGCTAGAAAACCGTTAGATCTATTTGCTTTAAGCTAAACGCTATCCTGCTTAAAGAACTTTTTAATATAGTTTATAGTATATAGTGTCCTTATAGTTATACCATCAAGAGTCTCTAGGAGGTAAGTATTTTAGCTCCTAACCTCTTAAACGTAGTAAAGACTATACTACTAGTATTAAAGTTTTCGAAACAAGCTTATATTAATCTACTAGACATTGTTATATACTAGGATAAGATCCCTAACCTTAACTTAGGCGTTTTTAGCTCTAAATTTCCGGCTATAAGCTTCGTTCTAGCATTTAGCTATTTGGTGCCTTACCTTAGTAACTTTTTTAGTAGCAATTTCTAGGTCGAATTCTATATCTAGTAGTACCTTAGTATAGAGCTCTAGTAGCTATAAGCGGGCTTCTTATTAATCTTCCCTGTCTAGTTAGACGGTTATAGAGTCCTAGTAAAGAATTCGCTATATTAGGATATCGTTTTCGATCGGGCTAATAGGGTTATAATTATAGATAAGGTTAAAGGGTAAATAGCTTTAGCTATTTCGAACGGTAGTTTGGTTAATATATAGGATATAGGGGAGAAGCTACCACTAATTCTTCCTAGTCCTTATAATTATCTTTACTAGGGTAGCTATAATAGGTATATACCTTACTTTACTAATACTATTAGCTTTAGAGTTATAGGGAGAGATAATTACCTATTTTACTCCTAACTCTTCTAAAATAGCCTTTACTTCCCCTTTAAATTTAGATCCCCTATTAATAACTATAACTACTAGGAGTCCCTAGTAGAGGAGAATATTTCGGTTGATAAAGTTCTTAACCACTTTAGCCGACTTATTAGGTAGGATTTCTGCTTCTATAAATCCTAAGAGATCATTACGCGCCTTAAGAAGGAAATAAAGCTTCCCCCTCTAGTCAGAGGGTATAAACTAGATATCTAAGTGCCATTTTACGAAAGGAATTAGAGAAGGTTACAAATATAAATATACCTCCTTAAATCTTTAGGTATCCTATGCCTAATATTCTAGGTAGGTACAAATCTACTTTATTACGTTAGTATATATTCCCTTCTAATAATAATAGTTAATAACTCTTTAGTAAGTTGCCTCTTTGCCTTTATAGCCTATCTTATTGTAGTAGAACTAGAAGATTCTTCTTCTTTCCTCTAGAGTATCTACTATATAGCAAGGGTTCTAGCTATTATTTGTAAGGCATAGGAATAGATATCCCTTATCTATAAAGTATTTAAGCGCTTCTTTCTTAAATAGACGTTGCCGCTAGTATAGTTAGATAGCTATAGGTTCTTCTAGAGTGGCTAAATACTATACGATCGCTCTAAAGTAGTTAGAATATCTATCTTTAAGGTTTAGGTCTATAGGCTTAAGAGAATTATTAATATAATTAATATAGATTTATATATTAACCTAATTATTAATGTCTTCCTTATTTACTTTCTCCCTCTAGTTAGAGGGACTAGGAGGCTTCCGTAAAAGGCTATTAGCTATTACGTTCTTAGAACCTAGGATGTATTTAATTTTAAAGTTAAATAGCTAAATCTATATAATTGTCACAGGCCTAGGCTCCACCTAGGCTAATCGATAACAGGCTATACCTAGTTTCGAACCGGACCTACATACGTTCGTAGGGCATTCGTAGGGCACGTGCTTAGGACCCGGTTAGGCTCCAACCCGAAGCCTAACCGAACCCTAACCGGAGTATGTATACACCCCCTATATTAGGAAACAGATCCCCTTCTAGTACCTATACTTACTTTCCCCTCTTTCTTTCCTTAAGGTAGTTAAATAAAACATTATACGTTTATCTAGAGTTATTATAAGGCTAGTATATTACATTTTAACTACCTTCCTTTTTAATAGTAACCCTCCTAAGCAAACGACTAGCGACTTAGTTATAGCGGAATCTAGGATATATACGCCCTTAAGCCTAGCAGAGTTATAAGAACTCGTCCGTTCCCTCTAAGCAGTAGTAGTATAGTAGAACGCTATAATCGACTCCCTCTAGGCGTCCTAGACTTAACCTATACTAACCCCTGACTTAGTTAGGATATCCCCGGAGAGATAGTAGCCTTAAAGGAAACGCCTCCTAACCAGGGAACCTTTTGATAGTAAGAAGGAACTTTTTATAGTATAGAAAAGCACGATAGAATATATCCTTATAGTAGATAGAGACTTTATCGGCTCTAACCACGATTAGTAGGTTTTTATCTAGGGAAACCTAATACGATAGGTTTAGACCTAGGTCATAGTATACTATAAATCTATAGGCCTAAAGATTAGATATAACCTAGCTTAGTTTCTCTAATACCTTGAGAGCATCTTTTCTAACCTTTATAAGAAGATAGTAGCCCTATTAGAGCTCGAGTTCTTATAATAGAGAGATAATAAGCCATTCTCTACCTTTATTATCCGGTTTAAGGTAAAACTCTTAAAGGTAGGTAGTCTCCTTTGGAACGATAAGATATACCTAATTAAACTATAATAATACCTCTCTCTAAGACTTAAGTATATAGCTATTAGATAGGGAATTCCCTAGGATAACTATATAATAGTAGTAGAGAAATACTATAAAATTACAATAGACCTTAAGGCTCTCTACCTAGGTAATAGATACTAATAGATATAAAGACAATAGGTAACCTCCAAACTATAGAGAGAAAAGGATATTAATAGGGATATACTAATAATAGGTATTAACTTGGTATAAACTAACCTATAGAAGAAAGGTCCTAGTAAGGACTAGCTAAGGGGACGTAGAGGAGATACCCTAAGGGTAAAATAGGTTAGTTAGGAGGTATATATAGTACAATAGGCAATTAGAGCATATATCCGGTATAGATAGAAGGGTTACTTTATTACTAAGTATAAATATACTCCTATTAGAAGACTAGTATAGTAGAACTAGCTAAGCGCCGACATTTATACCCTAGAGGCTAAGGAAGAGAGAGAGGATAGTAACTAGTCTAACGAGAAAGATAGAGAATAGGGAAAAGAATAGCCCCTAAGCAAAGTCTTATAAGGGGGCTAGAAGACTATAACTACTAGGAAAGCAAGTTTGTAAAGATTAGTAGGAGAATAGATAGACCCCCTTTTCTTATTCTAGTCTTCCTTAATTCTACTAGCTTTATAAATACTTAAGTAGATAGTAGATATTCTAGCTATAGTGTTATTAATAAAAGGATATACTAGAAGCTTAGACTCGAGTAAATTAGTTTACTAACCCCTTATACCCTTAGTACTATAATAGGGGTATATCCTAACTAGAAGATTACTTAAATAGTCTATATTACAATAAATATCGATAGATAGGAGAGTTAGGCTACGTTCTATATAATCCCTAGACTAGTATAGGACGTTATATTAGGCCTTCTATAGATAGAATATTAGAAGGTTAAACTAGATATAAGTACTAGTATCCTAGAGATTAGGGCATAGCTAGGACTATTTATCTAGGAAGTCTCCTTATAGACTAAAAAGATAGGAATTTCCTAAATTATAGGTACGGTTTTCATAGGCTTAGTTCGGAGAATATAGAAAAGGAAGACTTCCGATACCTTTCTAGTTATAAGTATCTAGGAAATGACAACTATCTTAGAATCGAGGTATAAACTCGACAGGGGTATAAGAGAAAAGGGGAGTAGCTACTTAGAACTAGAGGCAACTCTACTAGAGGAGCTTTGTAACTTTGCTAACCTCTTTAATAAGGAGAAGGCTAGCGGTTTACCTCCTTACTATAGCGTTACTAACCACTATATTAAGTTAAAAGAGGGTCCCGATAGGAAGATTCCTAAACTCCCTTAGGGACCCCTCTATAATATACTATAAGATTACCTATTAGAGGTCTAGAAATAGGTTATTAATCTATTAGATAAGGGATAGATTTAGGTAAGTTCCTCTTCGGCTACTACTCCTATCCTTTTAATAAAGAAAGCAGATAGGGGATAGAGATTCTATATAGACTACTAGGCCCTAAATAAGATTACAAAGCAGGACCGATACCTACTTCTACTAATCAAGGAGACTCTCTACTCCTTAGCTAGGGCTTAGTAGTTTACAAAGCTTGATATTAGGGTAGCCTTCTACCGTATCTAGATTATAGAGGGAGATAAGTATTTAATAGTATTTTAAACCTAGTTTAGACTCTTCGAGTAGCTAGTCTACCCCTTTAGATTAGTAGGTATACCTATAACTTTCTAGTAATATATTAATAATACCCTTAGCCCGATACTTGGAGACTTTATAATAGTATACCTTAATAATATCTTAGTATATATAATAGGTAATAGAAAGGACTATATAAAACGAGTTAGGGAAGTTCTCTAAAGACTATAAGTAATAGGGTTAGCTCTTAACCTTAAGAAGTATACATTTACTATAAAAGAAGTTAAATACCTTAGCTATATTATTAAGGCTAATACCTAAGTCTGTCCTAACCCTAAGAAGCTTGCTACTATCTGCGATTAGAAGGCGCCATAGAAAGTTTAAGGAGTATAGAGTTTCTTAGGGTTTGCTAACTTCTACTACGACTTTATCTCTAACTTCTCCGAGATAACCATGCCCCTAATATAGTTAACCCGTAAGAATACCCCATTTTAGTAGGGAAAGGAGGAGTAAGAGGCCTTCGAAGCCTTTAAAACGGCCTTTATCTTAGAGCTAATCCTAGTATAATAGGACCTTAAGAGGGAGACAGTTCTTAAGGCAGACTATTCTAGGACGGCCCTTAGTAAATGCCTTTCTTAACAGGGAGAAGACAGGGTTTTATATCCTATAGCCTATTATTCTATAAAGTTAACCCTAGTTAAAAGGAATTATATAATCTATAATAAGGAATTACTTATAATTATCTCCTACTTAAAGGCTTAGTTAGTAGAGCTTTGTAGTATCGTAGCCCCTTTCTAAATCCTAACTAACTATAAGAACCTTGAATATTTTACCTAGCCTTATCCGATTAGCAAATGATAAGCTTAATGGGCTAAGATACTCTCTTACTTTAACTTTAAGCTCTAATACTATCCTAGATTATAGGCGTCTTGTCTTAATGCCTTATCTTATTATAAATAAGACTTCTCTAAAGATATATAGTATATTATATATTAGTAGCTACTATAGTTAAGCCTCTCCTGCATCTTCGCAAATACCCTACCAAAACGCATGAAACTACCGTCACTGGAAAGCTCTCGAAAAACGCTATCCAACGGCACCACTTTCAACCACACGCGAGCCGTTACAGGTGTACAATAGGCATCGTAGGTATAGGAACCAGACCCGACCGTAATCCGACCGTACCTCGCACGACTGTCAAAATTTTCACCGTACAGACCACCTAGCGCCCCTGAACGTGACGTCAATTTAAAGCCTACTACCAAGCCACTAAGTAGGGAGGCCTATAGCTTCGAGCTAATCAAAGGGGGGCCTACTATAGGCCTGCCCTACCCCGGATATCAAGGAGCTAAGGGGTCTTATTACGTAACTAGTCGACCTTATACTAAGCCCTAAACGGGGTAAGGTACTAGACCTTGCCGACAGGCTCTTATAGGGCCTTATGACTACTATTATAGGCCTGGCTCCGAACCTATAGGAACTCGTAGATAAGGAAGTCAAAAAGGGGCTTAAAGAAGCCCTTAAGGCTACCCCTTGCCCTACCTAGGCGTAGGTAGCTATAGGGCTATAATAGGGGGTAATAGGCCCCTAAGGAGGCCTACTATCAGCTAAGGCAGTGCTACTATAGGCCTCGTAGGAGGTTACGATACGGAACGCGAGCCTACGGGAGGACCTTAAAGCCCGAACCCCGGCCGAGATAGTCTAAGTAGTCAATAAAGCCTCTAGCTGTTAGGGAGCCGTCGTAGCTAGGAAGCTCCTAAGTAAGGATATAGTAGTAGTCTTCAAAGATAAGGCTACTAAGGATTGGTATTTGGCTAATAAGCGATAGGTAGCTATAGCCTTTGGAGAGGAAGCTAGAGAGGTCGGTAGGGCCTATATAGTCCTAGCCAAAGGAGCCCGGAAGGAGGAGCTATAGGGGGTTAGCGAACAAGACTTTAAGGAGGCCGTAGGCCTATACTCGATCGAAACGGTCAAGTTCTAGCTACTAAAGAGCCTGTAAAGGAAGTGGGCCATGGTATTCCTAGGCTTATAGGACCTCGAAGAGGCCCGGAAGGCCTATAACGAGGGCGTAGTCTAGGATGCCTAGGTGCTAGACTACAAACCCTACTAGGATGCCCTAGAGCTAAGGTAGTATTATAGGTATTAGAGCTTTGGCTATACCTAATGGTACTACTAGTAGCTAGCCTATTATAGCCGTTACGGTATAAAGGCCTATAGCAAGGGAGGGAAGACTAGGGAGGCCTAGTGCCTTACCTACTCTAACTAACTCCCTTATAGGTATATAGCCTATAGGGGCCCCTATATAGCCTGGTATAGGGGCTGCCCGAAGAAAGTCGAGGCCTAGGAGAGGGCTAGGGAGGCCTACTAGTATAGACCTCGAACCTTCTAGCTACTAGAGTAACCACACTAGAAGGTAGCCTTCGAGTTTAGTAGCTAGCTAGAGGACGATAACCACTACTAAACTAGGGCTAAACGCCCCTATAGGAGGCCTACCCTAGCCTAACAGGCGGCTAGGAGTGCCTTGTTCGATGCCTAACAGACCTATATCTCCTTTCTATAGCCTAGAGCCCCCTCCCTCTTATAACCAGCTAAGGGGACAATAGCTATAGAGCCTACTACTACTATACCTTTGTCCTCTACTCCGGCTACCTCGAATATAAATTAAGGTCCTTTAGTAGAATACCTAAGGTAACAAATAGGCCCTTGAGGTCCTACTAGAGGAGGCTAAATACGACCTATTAGCTATCTAGGAACCGTAGATTAATTGGTCTATAGGGTTAATATACTACCCCTAGGCCTCGAAATACTACCTAGTCTATAAGCTAAAAGGCAAGGCGGCTATTCTAGTGGCTAAACAGTTCCCGGTCGGCTAGTAGGACTATTTAGCAGAGGAGAACTAGTATAAGGTAACCTTTCTAACCCTAGGAGAGAGGGGGTTTGAGCTTTGGTTAGTCTATAATAACAAGGGCGAATGGGCCTTCTTATAGGACCTACTAGCCCTACTATAGCTAACCTACCCCCTAGTTCTTATAGGCAACTTTAACCTCTACTACCTAGTCTAGGACCTATTTGATAGGCTTAGCCTAGGGGCTAGGGACCTCCTTAGCCTTATAGACTAGTAGGACCTTAACCTACAAATACTATATGGCCAGGTTACTAGGGCCCCCCAAGGGGACTAACGTAGCTAGCCTTCTACGATAGACTTATTCTAGGCCTTAGCCAGGCTAGAAACAACCTATAGGGATATCGTAGAACGTAGGAGATCTAACTACTACCTATAGGCCCTAAATGTCTCCCTCTAGGGGACTAATGGGCCTATATCGGCTAGTAAAGGGTAGGATTAGAAGAGCCTAGACGAGGAGGTTACGTAGGCCGAGGCAGCCTACCTCCTGCTCTAGCTCGGCAGGTAGGCATCGGCCTCGGCCCTAGCTAGGCCCGTCTTCTAAGGCCTAGAGGAGCTTCTATAGGCCTTCGATAGGCTTATAGAGGCCCTCAAGGAGATAGCTATGGTCTCGGCTCTAGTAAAGAAGGCTAGTATAGGTAGCAAACGAGCTCGATAGTAGACGAAGGAGGTTCGGGAGGCCCAGAAGAAGGCTAAGGAGGTAGAGAGGGCCTATAGGGATACCCTAAACCCCTATATATAGGAGGTACTTTGGCAGGCCCTATAGGGCCAGGCTAAGACTATTATAGCCATAAAGACCAAGAGCTAGAGAGCTATATTATAGGAGGTAACTAACCGGCTGGACCTATTATAGAGACTAGAGCGGTAGGTAAGGCTATAAAGCTACCTACTAATCGACCCTCTAAAGCTCCTAGCCTTCGAAGGAGGGCTTACAACCTACCAATAGAAGGCTAGGGCCCTAGCCGATAAATTCTTTCCGAACCTAGAAGCGGACCTATTAGATATTAACGACCCGGATCTAAACGACCACTAGGAGCCGAAGTTCGAAATAAGCTAGGAGGTTACGGTAGGCGATATTAGGGTAGTACTAGCTAGAGCGGCCCCGTAGAAGGCCCTAGGGGAGGACCTCCTCCCTATGGGCCTACTAAAGGCCTATAGGTAGCCGCTCTACCGGATACTAGCTATACTAGCCTCGGAGAGCTTATAGCTCGGCTGTTTCCTGGCCTAGTTTAAAAGGGCCAAGATAGTAGTCCTCCGTAAGCCCGGCAAACCCCTATAGGCCTACTTTACCCCGGGTAGCTATAGGCCTATAGCGCTCCTACTAATAGTAGGCAAGGTGCTAGAGGCTATAGTTACCTAGAAGGTAACGGCCGTCATAGAGGCCTATAGGCTTCTCTTAGCCGAGTAGATAGGTAACTAGGAATACAGGTCTACTAAACTAGCTATTCGGCTTATTATAGCCTAGGTTTAGGAGGCTTAGAGATATAAGGCAGCTACCTCCCTCCTATAGCTCGATATCTTAGGGGCTTTCGATACTATTAACTATACCTAGCTACTAATCACTTTATAGAGCTAGGGCTTCCCGAAGTGGTTAGTGGTCTAGGTCAGGGAGTAGCTACGTGATAGGGTAGCTATCCTTTACTTCGATAGCTAGGAAACGGAGGATATAGTAGTAAGGGTAGGGGTCCCCTAGGGGTTGCCCCTCTCCCCTATACTATTTATCCTCTATATAGCCTCCCTCTACTAGGCCATTTACCAGACTAGCCCTATGGTTAGTTTAGTAGGCTTTGCTGATGATACTAACCTTCTAGCCTTTAGGAGGGCCGAGGAGGCCTATAACGATTAGCTATAGAGGGCTTAGAAGGCCTGCCTATAGTAGGTAAGGACCTAGGGTATAGCCTTTACCCCGGAAAAGTACGAACTTATCTACTTTAACAGGGGCCGGAAACAGTGGTCGTGACTGCTAGAGCTCCTATGGCCTGGAGGGGTACTACTACTATAGCCCCTTTGAAGTTAGCTAGATTCCTAGGGGTCTAGCTAGACTAGAGGCTATAGTAGGGCCCCTATTATATAAAGGTAGCTAAGAAGCTAGAAACCTAAGAGTTTGCCCTAACTAGGCTTACTACAAAGACCTAGGGCCCTAGCCTACTATAGGCCTATAAGGTCTATACTAAGTATATCTATAGCACCCTAGCTTATAGGGCCTTAAACTTCTATAAGCCTACCAAGCCAGGGGGCAAGCCGGAAGGCCCTACTAGGGAACTATCGAAGGCCTAATATAGGGCCGTCTAAGTAGTTACTAGGGCCTATAAGGCTACCCCTATCCAGTGCCTTGAGACAGAAGCCTAGGTACTACCCCTTGACCTCTATCTTAATAAGAGGCTAGCTAACTTCGAAGCCAAACTCGACTAGCTGCTCCTATAGGCCGGAGTAGGCCTAGGGGCCTCCTAGGTCCCTATAAGGGCTCTTATCTAACAGGCCTATAATAGGCTTAGCTAGAGGTTCTAGAAGAGAAGGACTAGGGCAAGGGGCTAGGAGCTAAAGCTTATAGCCCTAGAGGTAGTAAGGTCGATAGTCTAGTAGTAGGTTTAGGAAGGCTATAGAGGGGGTTAACCCCCCCTATAGACCCTATAAAGAAGGCTATAGGCTATAGAACTAGCTATAGTAACTAGCTAGAGCAACCGTTAGAGGGCCGACCAAGCCGGTAGGAGGATATAGTACGTATCGGACAAGGACCCCCCGTACCTAGTTTTTATAGGGGAAGGCCTATAAAGGCACTAGGGCCTAACGAAGGCCTAGAGCTCCCTACTAGTATAGGCCTATACAGGGGCTATTAGCCTCCGCGACTTCCTTTTTAGGGTTCAAGTCCTAGGGGTTAGTACCCCCTACTATGCCTATAGCCAAGGGAGGGAGACTGTAGAGCACCTGGTTATCTGGTGCCCGAACCTACTAAGAAGCCGAACGTAGGAATCCTAGGAAATACGGTCGCAAAGGGACCTAGACCTCGTTTTACGGGGCATAGGGGCCTGTAACCATCGTTTGGTAAGGAGGGTTCTATAGTGGCTAATAGACCTAGGGAGGCTCCCGGAATACTGCCTTGTAAGGAGGCTAGACTGGGAGGCAAGGCCTCTTTAGGGCTATACTAGCTACTTCTCCTTTTCTTTGTAGTGTATTAGTATTCTAGATTAGGCGTTAAAGGAGGGATAGAGGTTTTTATCCGGCCTATTAGGTACGGTTTCCTTTATATATAACTAGAGAGGCTCTGGTATGCTTATTAGTATAGCGGTGTAGGATTAATAATAATAATAATAATATAGTTATAACTAAAGCTAGAGTTAATCTACTGTCTTTAACCCTTCTAAATATACCTAGTAAAGCTATTCCTAACCCTTCTAATAAGGAATACTCTATAATACCTTAGTCCTTATAGCTAGAGATCCTAAGATAATAAGATAGATCTATACTAGCCTGCTAAAGAGTAGCGATATATAGGTAGAAATGGTCTTACTAGCAAGGGCTAATACTAAGGTAACTAAGGTCAAGATAGCTATAAGACTCTCCTCTAGTATCCTTATAACTCTAGGACCCTGTTCCTTAACTCTAAGTAGCTCTAAGCGTGTTAACTAGTCTTTTAAAATCTCTATCCCTCTAGATAGATAGCGAACTTACTAGTTCTTAATATCTTATCGCTTCTCCTACCTCTACTAACGGTATTGTTATATTAGGGCAAGAGTAGCCTCCTAACCTACCGTCAGATATACCGATCTCTTAATACCTATATTTGTCCTTCTTAGTTTCCTAATAGCTTTACCGTATACGCCTCTACGTATATATCCTTACTCCTCTATTATAAACGTTACTATCTACTACTCTTAAGGTCTGGTAGTCTAGTTTAGACCTAGAGCTAAGCTTCTCCCTGATTAAGCCCTTAAAATATAAACTAGTGCTAGCCTCTTTCCTAGTAGTAGTTATATACCCCTAAGACTAAATCTCTATCTAGTTAGATAGAGAGGAGCGTTAGCTTAACGTATCTAGTATATCTAGGCATTTATAGTTATAGTAGACAAATCTAGCTTTATAGATGGTATAGCAATAGGTACGAGGATAACGATAACAATACCCCTCTAGGTAGATATAAAAGAGTCTACCTATATAGAAAAAGGATAGCTAAACTTACAAGTAAAAGAAGAACCTTATTATTATATAAATAATACTATAATAGTAGTCTATTACTATTATTATTAATCTATTCTATAAAACTATCTATTGTCCCTCTTTATCCCCCCTTTTAATACCTTCTAAATAAGTACCCCCTATTTATATCTAATATATATATAACTTTATAATATACTAGCCTTATAGCAACTATAGATAAGCATATAATGTTTTATTTAACTACCTTAAGGAAAGAAAGAAGAGAAAGTAAATATAGGTACCAGAAGGGGTTCTATTTCCTAATATAAGGAGTATATACATACTCTAGTTAGAGTCTAGTTAGATATCAGGTTAGAGCCTGACTAGGTCTTAAGCGTATGCCCTACGAATGCCCTACAAACATATATAGGTCTGGTCTAAAACCAGGTATAGCCCGTTATCAATTAGCCTAGGTAGAGCCTAGGCCTATAATATACCCCCCCTCTTTTTCTAGTCAGATGCTTAGGTAGGTCTGTCTGGTGTTACTATAGTAACGGGCCCTATATATACCGGTAGTCTATATGTATAGTCTGGCTTTATTTAGGTCCCGTATAGGTCCTAGTCTTTGTTTTGGTATTATATAGGTCCTAGCCTTTATTTGCGTTTGAAGTAGGGCCTAGTCTTTATTTAGGCCCTATATATACTCCCCTAGCCCTATTCTCCGAACGTATATAAATTCTTCCTCTTTTTCCCTCTAACTCCGACTTCTTCTCTTTTTATAACCTACTAATTCCCTTCCTACCTCTACCTACCTATATACTATCTTACTACCTATACCTGTATTATGCCCCTAAGATTTTTTTTTTTTATTTAGAATATCTGCTATAGTTAGCTTACTTAGTAGTAGTAGTAGTAGCCGCTATCCTAGTAGCGATAAGAATAAAGATTATAGTATAAGTTTTCCCTCTATTTTCCTAACTACGGTCGCTATATATATGTCCTAGGTCCTTATTAACTGCCTAAATTTTAGTATAAGAACTAGAACATTTCCCTTAGTAGGTTTACCATTAAGGGTAACTCCTCTAATAAGGAGTTTAAACTCCTACCTAAGAAGTTATAGTACTATCTTAATTATATTTACTATATTCTAAGTAGTAATAACGTTATATATACCCCTAGTTATAGTATATCCTATATAATATACTATTTTGCCTATAACTCTTATATATAAGACCTATAATTATAGGTAAATAATCTATATTTATATATAGATATCTATAAGATTATATACTATTATAATAAGGGTATAGCCCTAGAGACCCTCCCCTAGCTAAAGACTACTAAGTATAGTATATGTAAGGTAGTCCTTATACCTACGTTTACTACCTTAGTACGTTCGTTTACTATAATTATAGAGGCTATATAGGCTAACCATTCCCTGGCCTAGCTTGTCTTCTCCTCTGCCTAGGCCGCCCCCTCCTATTACTATAGTGATGATCGTACCCTAGTCATGCTCCCCCGTACCTCTACCTGCTATAGTAATGCCCTCCCTGCTACCTCTAACCCTGCCCCTGCCCTATAAGCTATAGGGCAACTTATACGCTACGCTATCATGTAAAATGATAATATATTACGCTAGATATAATATATAAATAGGAATATGTCGACTTTAATCGATATTAACGCTACCCTTATTGCCTATATCTTAGGTATACCTTTACCTACGTCCTAGGCCTACTATACTACTACTATATACCCTATACCTGTCCCTATCGACTTTAACTATACCTATACCTATTGCTTTAGCTCCCTAGCTAAGCGCGTATTATACCTAGTCCGTGACCGTAAGGAGCCTACCCTCTAGGCTCCTAAAGACTTTATAGAGGAGGAGAAGGAGATTAAGTACTCGGAGGAGGATAAGGAGTAAGTATAGGACGCGTTAGCTATATTTGTTATTTTTTTTATTTATATAATTAGTCTATTAGTATATTTATAACGTGTTCGTCGCTTACCTATCCTAGGTTTGCCTACTTAAGCGATATAATCAAATTGCCTACTTTCGTATTCCCTATCGCCTCCTCTTTATAATTGGCCTATTGTTTAAGTATATATCCCTCTATTCCTATTTAAAGGCATTAAGCGCTCTAGTATTCTCTAAGTTTTCTAGTAGTTCCTAAGTTAGGGTATTATACCCCTTCTATTTTACTAGTATATTATAGTATTTCCCTCTCCCCCTCGCGTTCCTAGTTATAAGGATCGCTTCTACCTTATATTCTTCTTATAGTAATCTATCCTATAAGAGTTCTAATACTAGGCTAGGGTAGGTATCTAATATTTATTATAAAGGGAGTAGATTAGAAGTAATACGCTTAATTAAATTAATATAAAAGGTAAGGTATAGGCCTTAGAGAACGTCTAAGGTAACTATTAATAGTATTAGTATTACTATTACCTTATACTTAGTATTAACCTAATTAAGTTTCTAACTTAGGGAGTTAGTTTTAATATTATATAGGGATAGCTATACTTTATCCCTTACTTTAAACCTTTTAATTAGGTATCGAGATCGATTAGCATTTTCTTACTAGCGCTATTATATATATGTAATAGTAGCTTAGGTCTACTCTATGCCCTCTCTTAGATAGCGTAAGAAGTTAGTAACTTTCCCTTATAGAGTCGAAGTAGGAGCATCTAGAAGATCGGAAAACTAGATAGGACTTATATTATAGCTATAGAGGAGATAACTTATACTTGTTCTAGTTATCGTTAAGTCGTAGTTATTAATTACAAGCTAGTATACTAGAAGGTATTTAGGCTAATTATACTAGGCAAAGGAAATAATAGTCTATAAGATAGTCTATACCTCCTAGTTAACATACTCTATACCTCTATCTATCTAGGGGTAGTAAGCTATCGAAAGTAACTATTCGATCCTAATAATCTTATAGAGAGAAGTCTAGAATTGACTAAGCTAGTCCGATCTACGGTCGGTAATAATCTATATTAGAAACCTATAGAACTACTATTATATATCCTAGAACCGGAGTATATACGCTTTAGCCTCTGTTAAGGATATAGCCTTAAGCTAGACGTATTTCGATAGTCTATCGGTAATTACTATAAGGTAATAGGGTAAATTCTCGTCTTGTACTAGGAGATCGACTATAAAGTTAATAGAAATCTGCTTCTAGAAGTAGTCTATAATAGGTAGGGGTTAGAGGAGTCCTTATCGTAGTTATTATAATACCTTAGCCCTTCGATATATATTATAGTTCCTTATAAACCGCTTTATATTAGAGGATATAAGATCCTAATAATAGTCCTATTAGAGTATCTTAAATAATCTATTCCTTCCTAGGTAACCTAATATAGGAGAGTTATAAATACGTTAGAGAATAGTAATAATAAGTAATTCCTATATAGGGAGCTAAAGTCTCCCCTAAAACTAAAGAGCGCCTTATATACTTAGGGAATAGTCTATAATTTAGATTTATACTATATTTACCTCCTTAGGGAACTTCTAGGCCCCCTCTTAGACTACCTAGAGCTAGTATATATAATGTTTATCCTTAAGAACTCCTTTATCCTAGAGGGTTATAAGCAAGCTATCTATAAAGATACTACTCCCCTTAGGTAGGTAAGACGCTTCTAGTAACTCTAAGGTAGTAAAGGTATCTAATTAGATAGTAGAAAGAAGTTATACGATATACTATATATCTTTAGGGAAGTCCTATTTATAATAGGATAGAGCGTTAGGATAAGATACTTATAATCTAGGATAATAGCAAAGTTCGAAGTTAAAGTAAGAGAGTATCTTAGGCTATTAGGCTTGTTATTTACTAATCAGATAGGGCCAGGTAAAATACTTAAGGTTCTTATAGTTAGTTAGGATTTAGAAAGGGGCTATAATATTATAAAGCTCTACCGACTAAGCCTTTAAATAGGAGATAATTATAAGTAATTCCTTATCGTAGATTATATAATTCCTTTCGGCTAGGTTTAACTTTATAGAATAGTAGGCTATAGGATATAGAACCCTATCTTCTCCCTTTTAGGATAGGTATCTACCAAGGGCCGTCCTAGAACAATCTACCTTAAGAACTATCTCCCTCTTAGGATCTTATTATACTAGGATTAGCTCCGAGATAAAGGCCATCTTAAGGGCTTCGAAGGCCTTCTACTCCTCCCTTCCCTACCGAAATAGGGTATTCTTACGGGTTAGCCGTATTAGGGGCGTGGTCATCTTAGAGAAGTTAAGGATAAAGTTATAGTAGAAGTTAGCAAATCCTAAGAAACTCTATACCCCTTAAACTTTTTATAGCGCCTCCTATTCGCGAATAGTAGTAAGCTTCTCGGGGTTAGGACAAACTTAGGTACTAGCTTTAATAATATAGCTAAGGTATTTAACTTCTTTTATAGTAAATATATACTTCTTAAGATTAAGAGCTAACCTTACTACCTATAGCCTCTAGAGAACTTCCTTAACTCGCTTTATATAGTCCTTCCTACTACCTATTAAATATACTAAGATATTATTAAGGTATACCGTTATAAAGTCTCTGAGTATTAAGCTAAGAGTATTATTAATATATTACTAAAAGGTTATAGGTATACCTACTAATCTAAAGGGACAAACTAACTACTTAAAGAGTCTAAACCAAGTTTAGAATACTATTAAATACTTATCTCCCTCTATAATCCGGATATAGTAGAAGGCCGCCCTAATATCTAGCTTTGTAAACTACTAAGCCTTAGCTAAGGAGCGGAGGGTCTCCTTGATTAATAGAAGTAGGTACTAATCTTACTTTATAATCTTATTTAAGGCCCGGTAGTCTATATAAAATCTCTATCCCCTATTTACCTTCTTTACTAAAAGGATAGGAGTAGTAGCTAAAGAGGAACTTGCTTAGATCTATCCCTTATCTAATAGGTTAACGACCTATTTCTAGACCTCTAATAGGTAATCTTATAATATATTATAAAGGGGTCCCTAAGGGAGTTTAGGAATCTTCCTATTAGGACCCTCTTTTAACTTAATATAGTAGTTAGTAGCGCCGTAGTATAGGGGTAATCTACTAGCCTTCTCCTTGTTAAAGAGGTTAGTAAAGTTACAAAGCTCCTCTAGTAAGGATGCCTTAGATTCTAAATAGCTACTCCCTCTTTTTATATTACCCCTATCGAGTTTATACCTTGATTTTAAGATGGTTATTATTTCCTAAATACTTATAACTAAGAAGGTATTAGAAGTCTTCCCTTTCTATACTCTCCGAACTAAGCCTATAAATACTATACCTATAATTTAGGAGACTCCTATCTTTCTAGGCTATAAAGAGACTTCCTAGATAAATAGTCCTAACTATACCCTAATCTCTAGGATACTAGTACTTATATCTAGTTTAACCTCCTAATATTCTATCTATAGAAGGCCTAATATAATATCTTATACTAGTCTAGAGACTATATAAAATATAGCCTAACTCTATTACTTATTAATATCTATTATAATATAGACTATTTAAGTAATCTTCTAGTTAGGATATACCCCTATTATAATACTAAGGGTATAAGGGGTTAGTAAACTAATTTACTCGATTCTAAGCTTCTAATATATCCTTTTACTAATAACACTATAACTAGAATATCTACTATCTACTTAGGTATTTATAAAGCTAGTAAAGTTAAGGAAGATTAAAATAAGGAAAGGGGGTCTATCTATTCTCTTACTAATCTCTATAAACTCGTTCTCCTAGTAGTTATAGTCTTCTAACCCCCTTATAAGACTTTACTTAGGGGCTATTCTTTTCCCTATTCCCTATCTTCCTTGTTAGACTAATTACTATCCTCCCTTTCTTCCTTAGCCTCTAGGGTATAAATATTAGCCCTTAGCTAGTTCTACTATACTAGTCTTCTAGGAGGGGTATATTTATATTTAGTAATAAAGTGTCCCTTCTATCCATACTAAATATACGCTCTAGCTGCCTATTATACTATATATACCCCCTAGCTAACCTATTTCGCTTTTAGGGCGTCTCCTTTATATCCCCTTAGTTAGTCCTTACTAGGACCCTTCTTCTATAGGTTAGTTTATACCAAGTTAACGCTAGTTATTAGTATATCCCTATCTTTATCTTTCTCTCTCTATAGCTTAGATATTACCTATTACTATTATAATTACTAATGTCTATTACCTAGGTAGAGAGCCTTAAGGTCTATCGTAATCTTATAATATCTCTCTATTACTATTATATAGTTATTCTAAGGAATTCCTTATCTAATAGCTATATATTTTAGTCTTAGAAAGAGATATTATTATAGTTTAATTAGGTATATCTTATTATTCTAAAGGAGACTACCTACCTTTAAGAGTTTTACCTTAAACTAAATAATGAAGGTAGAGAATAACTTATTATCTCTCTATTATAAAAACTTAAGCTCTGATAAGGTAATTATCTTCTTATAAGGGTCGGAAAAGACGCTCTTAAGGTATTAGAGAAACTAGGCTAGGTTATATCTAATCTTTAGGCCTATTAATTTGTAGTAGGCTATAACCTAAGTCTAGACCTATTATATTAGGTTTCCCTAGATAAAAACCTATTAGTTATAGTTAGAACTAATAAAGTCTCTATCTACTATAAGGATATATTTTATTATACTCTTCTAGGCTATAAAAAGTTCCTTCTTACTATCAAAAGGCTCCCTAGTTAGGAGGCGCTTTCTTTAGGGCCGCTATCTCTCTAGAGACATCCTAACCAAGTTAGAGATTAGTATAGGTTAAGTCTAAGATACCTAGAGGGAGTTAATTATAGTATTCTACTATATTATTACTATTTAGAGGGAGTAGATAAGTTCCTATAACTTTACTAAGCTCGAAGGTATATAAATCTAAGGCTTTACTATAACTATATTATTAATCATTTACTTAAGAGGATTACTATTAAAAGAAGGTAGTTAAAATATAATATACTAGCCTTATGGTAATTATAGATAAGCATATAATGTTTTATTTAACTACCTTAAGGAAAGAAAGAGGAGAAAGTAAGTATAGGTGCCAGAAGGGGTTCTGTTTCCTAATATCGGGAGTACGTATATACTCTAGTTAGGGTCTAGTTAGGTGTCAGGTTAGAGCCTGACCAGGTCCTAAGCGTATGCCCTACGAACGCCCTACGAACGTATATAGGTCCGGTCTGAAACCAGGTATAGCCTGTTATCGATTAGCCTAGGTAGAGCCTGGGCCTATAATAGACTTGTTTGGAACCAGAAAAACAAATCTATAACCTATGCCCCTTTGGTTATATCGAGAGGTTCCTACCCTAGTCTAGTAAAAGAGGTCTATTATGAATTTATAGATTAATTTACCTATAATAAGGTTATCCTTAGTATAGCTATTTTAAACTAGCTATTAGCCTACCTAATTAAACTAGATATTAAACCATTCTTTAATCCTTTAGAGCTATATCTCTATACTTAAGTAAAGAGTCTCCTTCTTAGTAGGTAATAGTTATTACTTATACTATTATAGAGTTAACCTATAGAATAATACTTATAGGTTATTCTGTAGAAGGAGTTCCTTAGAGACGTTTCCTCTAACTATATTATAGATATACTTAATCTAGAGGTTAGCATCTATATAATAATAGATCTTCTTATAATAGAAGATTAGCTAGCTATTAGTAATCTTTCGGTTAGCATCTAGCTAGAGTAAACCAATATTAGTAATCTTCTATACCTAGTTAGTAGCTAGATATAGTAATATATATACTAGCGATAGCTAAGGGGAACTAATATCTGTTAGTTTAGTTATAGCGTTCTATAGGAGTCTAACTATAGCCTATTAGAGCAGTCTTATAATTATCTCCTTAGTTAAATCTAATAGTAAAAGGGGTATATACCCCCTTATTAGGGTATCTCCTACTAGTATCGGCATTACTATTAGCAATCCTTCTATTAGATAGGCCGTTAGCTAAAGGGTTTAAAAAGACCCCTATTAAGGTTCTTCCCTTTCTAGAAGCTCCCTTAGTATATTAGTTATAATTACGGTTTAGGCAATTCTAATAGGTCTACTTAATACCTAATTATTCTATTAACTTAAACCTACTAGGTTTAGTTTAAGCCTTAATATCTCTAGTAGATCTAGTAGGCTAATAGGTAGAATTGTCCTTTATAAGGCTATTTCTAATAATATAATAAATTATTAAATTAGGCTATTAGGACTTAGTATTTTTAGGGTCTCTAAGGGTCCTCCAAGTTAAGATTCTTCTTAGATTTATACTTCTAATATAGTTTTTATTTCTAATAATAATAGTAAGATAAGTGCCTGATCTAAAAGCTAAGGAAGGCACTTAATAAAGCAGTTTATAAGTCCTCTAGATATATACTTATTAAGATTCTATAACTCTAGATAATCTTTATTAATTAGGTAGTTATTAAAGTCTTATATATAAGCTAAATACTAATTAGCCTCCTTAAGGGATACTACTAACTTAAAGAGCTAAAGTTTCGTTAGAGAGAGTCTCTAAACCTAACGCTAGTAGGCGTTTCTAATAACAAAGCGGTAGGTCTAACGCGCTTATCGCAGTTTAGGCTCGTTTATTAGATCTTGACAGAGTTACTATTATCGTCGTATCTAACCATTTAGGTGTCTACTTAAGCAGAGGGATATAGTTACTTGCCTAGGTAAATAGTCTCCTATAGCGTTGGAACGCTTACAATTGGCAATAAGATCGTAGATTCGAACTAGTAGTAGGTACTACTTGCTATAGCTTAGTAGCTATAATCTATATAGCTTAGAAAGCCTATAAATAGGTATAATACTACAGTAGTATTTACGCTATAGGTAGTATTCCTAGACTAACTATTACGGTCTATAGAAGTAGGTAGTAAAAGCGTTAATTATTCTAAGTGCTAGAGGTACTTAGAGAAGCTATCTAAATATATGTTAACCTTAGCTTGTTATCCCTATTAGTAGGTTAGTCAGATCTGACCTACTAGTAGTCATATACTATAACACTTTATATTTGTTTTATTCGTTTCTGCTAACTATAACTGCTATAGATTGCTTTTGATAGCTACTTACCTATCTATTATTATTTAGTTTTTTTTTTTCCTTTGTATTCTTGTCTTCTATCGTGAAATGCCAGTGTGGAACCAGCACTTTGCTCTTCACTTCCGGATCACAGTGGGAGCGTGGAATACCTACCGACTTCTCTCGAAAAAACGGAATCTGAATGGAGCACCAATCATGGGATCGAACACAGCCGCCAAACACCCGCCTGGGAATCAACAACGATCTCCCTTGGACAGGGGTTGGTGTCAGCGCTACCTCACGGGATTAAGGATGGCGACCGCGACTAAGGAAAACGGTGTCCCGGAAATAAAACCAATAATTATTCTCCCGCCCTGTGGCGCCATGTCATTCAAAGAAGTGAAGTGTTGCGATTCAGCACTCCATTCCCGGAACTCGCTCCCATGTACGGATCAACGCCCGAGATAAGTCCGGCCTCGCTTGATTAAGGTATATGTAGGGACCTACACGTGGACGCTACGGACTAGGTCCGGAGCTAACAACAAGGCGGCTTAGATCCGCCCTCTTAGCGAGAGCCCGCGTATCCGGGAATCGTCGCCGGGGACGGGAACGATGGGGCTAAGTGGGGCCTCTCAACTACACGTTGTACAGTACATACCGGAGTGTGCATACCTCAGCTTACTGAGCTTACCTTATCAGGGCGCAACCTATCGCCGTACCTTCGACTCATATCACATTACGAAATGGAGCATGATCGGCCTACCAAGCTGACCTTTACTATTGAAAGCTCTTTCTATTTGTTTGCAGTCTGTTTGATAATGGGCTGACGTTTGAAAACTTTTGCTTCCCAGCTGCCGCAAACCGGGGTCGGCGCGGATTCCTTTATTAGCTGTGGCCCACAAAAGGCCGCTCAGGCCTTCATACCCAACTATCTCCTGATGTGGCGTGTCGATAGAGCTCTACTGATGTCAACTGTCCGAGCGATATAAATTTCCCGGCGGGACTGACCACCTGTGCTTTTGTTCACCTCCGTTGTGTTCAGCTGGATCCACATACCTTCTTCACTCGTCTCTCATCACCATGAAGTCACACTCAATACTCGACGTCGTCCCGAACGAGGTCTGTCTGTCGTCCTAACCCGTCCTCTCTTTCCTCTTGATAATATAAGAGGGTTATGAAGCTCACTGACACCCCAACTCACAGATCCTCGACGGCATCCTCTGCCACCTGCCCACCACCGCCCTCCTCCCTCTGGCGGGGGTCAGCCGCCGGCTCCGCGCGGTGACGCTGCACATCCTCAAGCAGCGCCTGGCCCGCGCCGTCTCCGAGCCGGACCACCGCGTCATGCTCGAGTGTTACCACCCGGCCGAGAAGCTCTACACGCCCTACCTGTACTGCGACTACCTCCGCGCTGACCCCTTCACCAAGAGCGGCGGCAACGGCAACGGCAGCGATGCCGGGTGCCTGGGGGCAGCGTATGCGCATTTTCGTCCGGTGGAGAGCGACGAGACAAGGTCGTGGGCGCAGCGGAGATCCGCGCTGTGGGGCAGGTATTGGGACGTTGATGACGGCGACGGCGGCGGCGGCGGCGGCGGTGGTGGAGGAGGAGGAGGTGGTGGTGATGATGGTGTTACTAATGGCCGAAAGGAATCAAGGCCCTCGGTCGACCTGTACCTCGACGATGACGAGTCGTTTTCCCAGCTGTGCACCATCACGAACATTGTTCGGCTGGGGCCCAAGCCGGGCCTTTTTCGCAGCCACGTCAATATCAACGATGGCGTGGTGCGCGTGTGGCGTGACTGGTTAGGAGCAAGGGCACGGGCTGCGGCTGCCGGGGGAGGCGGTGAGGGAGGAGCACCAGGAGGAGGAGAAATGATTGGTGGCAGTGGAGAGGACCAGGAGGTCGTGCTCTGGGCCGACCCGTACCGCAACGTCGGCGTGCGGTTCCGCGTGACGGAGAAGGACGTTCGCGGGCAGCAGCACCCCGTGCTTGTCGCCAACGACGAGCAGCTGCCCGTGGCGTACCGTCTCGAGTTCGAAGAGCTGCTGGTGAGGAGCACAACGTTGCTGGTCATGGTGGAAAAGTCGGAGGTGCAAGAGAGCTCTGACGAGAGTAAAGCTATTGTGTTTGTGTTGTTCTGAGAGCCCCGCTTTAACCCCCCCCTCCGCGAGGAGTGAAGGGAGGAGATGAAACGCTGCCGAATGCGAGAGCCGCAATTTTTTTTTTTTTTTTTTGGCGGTTTCCTTGCGCTGAGGGGTTAACAGGCGCGGTGTCGTCGTCCGTTTCCTTGAAGGCATAGGAACGACGTTTTGGCGCCATTTTGCCTTTGCCCGTGCCCATCAACCACCCACTCACTCACTGATCTCCTTTCCACATGGCATGGCACGGCTCGAAGCAAGAAGAATAGGGTTAAAGCGAGGATCCATGGTTTGGTGGTTGTTTCTCAAGCCAACCTGCATATACCTACCTACTCATAACACCCGAGTAGCTAAAAGCCTGCATTCACTTTGTCTGGGGGTTGATAGGCCTTTCTTTCGAGCTCCGTGGTTATAGCTTACCCCTGAAAACTCCCCACGGATGCTTTTGCCATAATTCTTAACCAGCCCGCCGTCAGCCATCGGCGTAGTTGGAAATGCTTGGCCTTCGCGTAGGTATTGTATGGATGTATGTATGTACTGTATGTACATACATGCATACGTTCAGGTATGGATTCTGCCAGCTCTTCCTGGAGCAATAACTCTTGGCGTTCATACAGAACAGCGGCTCTTCGAGCTTTGGTAGGCTCGGAGCTTCCACAGCACATGTCGACCGTCAAAGCGAACACTGTCGGGAACTGGCGGGCATCGATTGCGCACGGAGTGTTTCGAGACGCTTGAGTCGACATGCCCGAAGAAGCATACACATGGCAAAGTAGTTTATGTGGCGTGTCTGCGCTCAGTCATGCTGATCGAAAGGTGATTCAAAGACTCGAGCATTGTCTCTGAACCCGGGTTCGAGGCTCAATTTAATGCGGCGAAGGGCGTTGCCGGCGGTAGCATTGCTTGATCGTCCTGGGATCCGGACTCGGACCCTCTAGTCACGCTTATGCGTTTCTATTAGTTGGCGCCCCCACAACCTGGTTGACGAGTTGAAAGGTCGGAGGTACCGGCAAAGGTTTCCGGGTCCGGGCCAAAGGAAAAAGGCGGAGAACCGAAACACTGGGATTCGCAGATGCGCAAGAAGTCAACCGTCATCGTGCCGCACCGAGACAACGGAACAGATCCTTTTCCACCTTGAGTTAGCCGAGCTCTATCTAAGCCACAACCGGGCTTGTTTTTCTTGCATGGAAGACATCCGTGATAGGTACATACACTAGTGTACTCCGTACACCAGGCCCGGAATGCAACATCTGACAATGGAGCGGTTGATCCTGCCAAGACCATCTGTTGCGCCTTGTTGCAACCCCTTGGCGGGCATCAAAAGCAACCCAGTTTCGGCCTCCTGTAACCAACGGCTGACGCACGGGGAAGACTTTCTTCAGAACTACCTAGCAGCCCCATTACCTGTTTCTGCACTTTCATCCCAACCCGCAACATAAGATGTACTACTACACCTAGTGTAGAGCCAAGGCAACTGCAACCCACAGCAGTGTCCTGCAAGCACTTTACAAGTAGCCCCGCTACGCTGTGCATGTCTTGCACATATCCGGAATTTGACTGTAATCCGTACAGTACAGTAGGTACCCTACTACACTAAGTGAGCAGGGAAGGTACGCAGTGGCTACCAAAAGAAAGCAAAGACAATGGGTTCAAGAAAATAGCAATACGCCATTATGAAGGTATCTTTGCCAGAGCGCGGCTCAAGTCGTCCTGTCTTTATTCGCCTTTGAGCGCTTGCCAACAACAGCCGATGCTCTTTCGATGCAGCGGCAGGGACTCCCACCGCACACCCCACTTTCGAGCCGTTCAATCATTGCGATTTCCTGGAAAAGGAAGTGGGTCCCTCTTTCTTCAACTTCAGCCCTACAACGACGAGACCAGTCAGGTAGGAGGGCAAGAGCTGCCAGGTTTTCGCACAGATACCTCCAGTCTGGGAAGGTGTACATACAACAATTTGATCCAAATTTCAGATCAGTCTCGTCAATTTCTCTCTCAGATATCGTCGAAGTTTTGAAATTCTACACATCTGGAAATTCGATACCACTTGCATGTTGCATTCCCAGGATGCAAGCATACCCCCTGAGCATCACCTCGAGTTTCAGCCTCGTGCTGTAACCCCCCCACGCCCGCTTCGGCAAGCGAACGAAGCACACTAGCGACAGTGAACCTGGAATGCTCCGTACAGCGACCCGGATCAGAGCGGGCATGATCACCGAACCGTGCAACCGGAACCCAGCCAGTAGCGGATTGCGGATGCGATTCCTGGTACAGATCGATTCTGTTCGCTTGCTTCATGCCCAGAAACGTGCTGGTCAACGATCACGTTCTTGGGGGCGGCGCAGCCATGGCTCACAGGCGCCACGGCAAAAGAAACCTACGGTGTACTTGGTAAGTACAGCACATTGTGCATTGACCTTCGTCAGCGCTCTTCCCAGTGACATACACTAGCAAAATATTTCCTCCTCGTGTGGCTCGGACGAGTGGTTGACCGTGCAAGGGGTTTCCACAGTAGTGCGCTCCTGTCACGCGGCATCCCCCATCGCAGAGCACCCCCGAGCATGCCGGCTGTATGCTTGTCTGACTTCCCCTCAGTCTCCGGCCCCTAGCAGCAGTGGTACAATTGTTCTTTTAATGTCGGGTTGAGAATCGTGCTCCTACACCTTTCAATCTCATCCCTTGCCCACGGCCCCCGACCATTCCTTCGTCTCGTCTGCAGGACAGCCACGACAAATGCCATTCGTTTTCGGGGTCGCAATCTCCTCTTCGAGTTGAGATCTCATCGATCGTTATCATGAACCCCCTTGGCACGGGAGCGGATACAGACAAGCAGTCAAGAATCGAGAAGCCCTCGCTAGACCAAAACAAAGACACGAGAGAGCTCGATATGAGAGAAGGGTCACAGACGACGGTTCCTCCAACGCCCTTGGCAAAGGACTTGCCTCCGATGCCACCTCCAACGAAGCTCGAATCCTTGGGAGCTACCACAGGAGTTCCCACTAGCCCCTATGAGCCACCCAACAGGCCACTTCCACCGAAACCTGTGAAGCTGTCACCAACTCCAACAACTCCCCAGCCATCGAGGCCTCCGCCATCAAGGCCACAAGTTCCCTTGGGGATGAACCCGCCAACAAGGCCAGGGACTGCGAATAGCTGGAGATCTGGGTCAACAGCCTCCTCTCTCGGGTTCCCCATCTCGACAACACCAACCTCCTGGACATCGGGCGTTTCAAAGAGGCCCCTCAAGTATGCCCAAGGGAGGTACGGACGTGTTGAGCTGGTCCCGCAGCCGAGTGACGATCCGGGCGACCCTTTGGTATGTCCATAGCAGAGGAGTCTGTGAACCAACCAACACTGAAACTGACGACCTACAGAACTGGCCGTCTTGGAGGAAAGAACTCCACTTTTACTCGCTCCTGATGGGTGTTGCTATGACCGGCGTGACCAAGACCATGTTTATGACCGTCAATGCCCAAATTGCCGACATATACAAAGTTTCCTATACCGCTGCTGTCGCCTTGACTGGCATCCCGCTCATTCTTTCCGCCCTGGCCGGCTTAGCTTGCCTTGTGACCTCGAGGATTTGCGGAAAGCGACCGCTCTATCTCGTCTCGCTGCTATGTTTGTTCATCGGCACGGTCTGGAGCACCAGTGTCACCACCAGCTATGCCCAGTGTATGGCTGCTCGAGTCTTCCAGGGCCTAGGTTGGGGTGCTTTCGATACCCTCGTTTTGGGGTCGATTCAGGACACCTACTTCGTAAGTCACTGTCCCTTCCTTGACTGAGTCCGGGTGCTGACCGCTCAGGATCATGAACGTGGGCTTCGCGTCGCCATTCACTCCATCGTGGCCACCGCGACAATTTGGGGACCCCCGTTGATTGGCGGTGTAGCTTCGCAGGGACCATCCGGTTTCAGCTTACAACCCACGATCCTGAGCGCCTTCTTCGTGGTTACGGTGCCCGCCATCGCCCTCGGAGTACCAGAGACAGCCTATGATCGAACCCCCCCATACCTCCAGACGCCCTCAACAGCCAACAGCGAGTTCAAGGCTTCCACCCCGCTGACGCCACGACGCGTCCCTCTCCTCGAGGCAATCGCGGATTACGTGGTCAAATTGAAACCCATGGCCTACAGCAGCAAAGCTGACCTTCGCACCCTGCTTCAAGCCCCGCGCGCCTTCATGACCCCGACAACGACTCTGCTCGCGCTCGTCTCTCTGCTTCCCTACGGGTCCCTCTGGGGCTTAACCGCCTCCCTCTCCCTTCTCTTTTATCCCCTCCCCTTCATGTTATCTCCGGCAGTCATTGGGGTCATCTTTCTCAGCCCCTTCCTCCTCTCTAGCGCCGCTACCGCCGCTACCGCCTTCCTCCCCGCGTGGCAAAACCGCTTCGCCCCAAGGATGCACATGGTCGCCATCGCGGCGGCATCTGCCATTGCCCTGACCGGCCTCCTCACTTTCGGTCTCCACCTCAATAAAGCCATGACACCTCCGCCGGAAGCCTCTCCCTCCGCCTCGGGCAACATCCCAACCCCAGAGGAACAGGGCAGCCACACCGCTATCAGGACCTCGGTTTTCGCCTTGTCGTACTTGGGTCCGCCCGCTAACCTCCCTGCCTGCTCGTTCGCTCTCGGCCTTCTCGCTGCCGCCGCCGCCCTCTTCCACGCCACCGCGGCGCCCCTCATCCGCGCCAGTACCTCCTTCACCGCCGCCAACCTCGCCGTCGCCACCCGCATCACGGTCGACATGACCGGCGGCCTCGCCTGCTGGCAGGCCCTGGGCACGGGCATCTTTGTCATGGGCACACCCAACGCCGTTTGGTGGTGGGACGGCCTCAAGGCGTTCTGCGTGGGAGTCGGCGCAGCGCAAGCTGCGGTGGCCGCCGCCGTGGGCGTCGTGTGGTGGTTCTGTGGGGACGCGATCAGGAGGTGGGACGGCAGGGTCATGGGGTTAGTTGATCTAGAAGGATTGAAGAGGACGGGAAGTTTCTTCGACATGGATTGACTTTAAACAGAAAGGTGAGGTCCTCAGACGAGGCGGAGCGTGACTCAAGTGGTAAAAAGCTAAGGTATGCTGGATGCTTTCTGAAAAAAATTTTTGTCCTTTCCGGTGGTAAGCAGGTGTAGGCGTTTGCTGGTTCTTCTTTGTCTTGGATATGGATGGATATGGGAATGGGCGAACAATGGGGGATCACGGCCGGTACTTGTCTTGAGGAGTGTAGTCTATATGATGCCAGTCATCAACAATGTCACTTTTTCCGCACGGCTTGTAGGAACCACCCTGCCCTGCTACTAGCTAGCCGCCTGGCAAATTATACGCCGAACTCACCCTGCATGTCCCTGGTCTTCCATGAGCCGCTCAACATTCGTGGCGTCCACATGTAATAGCCAACCTGGCTCGTCTGACCGGCTCAGTTCCCGCTGTTGGGAGAGCTCGGCGGATAAGAGAGCAAACGAGAGGCTTTCGAAACTTAATTATTCCCTCCTTGTCCCCTTTCATCTTTGGCGCGCCATGGTTACCAACCCCCACCCCACGCTGAGCCCTTAAAACGTGGAAAGTCTGCGGCAGACACTAGACCAAGTCAGAGTGAGAATTGGCGGACCATTCGAACGAGAGTGATGTGAGTGAACGCGTGAGGACACCCCGGGACCCCGGGCCCTTGTCCAACGTCGATACCTTCACTCTGGCCTGTGCCAAGAGGTCTCGGGGGCAACAACAAGAGCGCGTGATGGCGCGCAGGGGAGGTAGTGAGGAAGAGTAAGTGCAAAGAACCAGATTCATCGGTATTAATACACACTCGCTAAGAATGCTATTATCGACCTCTGCCCGCTATAGTTACCGCTGAAAAAAGAAGAAAAAAGGTTCATTCCATTGTACGCCGAGTATGTGAGGGGCGGGATTAGCCCATCTGTATTTTCCTCGTCCGTCCGGACGGTCGTTTTCCATCCAGATCATCTGCGCCCAAGCCAAGTTTGCCACATATGCGTTAGACCACCATAATTTTATTTTGAAAGTTGATAATAAAGGGGAAAAAAAAGGGAAGAAAAGAAAAAGAACAAAAAGAGGAAGAGAGCCACCTAGATCGACGAGAGGCACGGCCGATCTCACGACTTGGATGCCCTTTTAACTCCGCTCAGTAACCGTCCACCGCCGTTTGAAGCCGCTGAGGTCACGGAAGCGGTCGGCATCGTCAGGCGGCTGGGGTGAGCCCCAGAGCCCGCTCGTCCCACTGCCGAGCTGCTCGGGTTCCGGCTTCGGTGAGCCACCCGCTCCAGGCCCGCCAGGTTTTCCGTCCGTTGACGGTCCGGGATCCGCCCGTCCGTCGCTTGTTCTCACGGAGCTCAGCGCGGGCGCAGGGGCGGATGATGCCGAAGCGGTGGAGTCGGCTGCCGTCTTCCCGTAGGTGCCAAAGTTCAGGACCGGGATGTCGTCGTCTTCCTCGTCGTCCGCCACGGGAGACCAGAGGCCGTTGCGACTACCACTGCCGGTGCGCCCCAAGGTCGACGTCCGCGTCGGTGCAAAGGACGTCACGCCGCTGCCAACCGTGATACCGCCGGTGCTGACGGCAAAGTTGAGCCGCGGAACGCTCGAGTCGTTCGGGGAGCTCTTGCGAAATCCGCTCCAGGAGTTGTTCGTGGACGGGCTCCGGCTGGTGCTGCTGCTGCTGCCGCTGCTGCCGCTGCTGCTGCTGTTGCCGCCGCCGCCGTCATTCCACGAAAACCCGTTGACCGAGGTGGAAAATGACGAATGGCGTCCCCGGATGCCGTTCGTCGCGCCCGCCATTGCAGGAGACCGCACGCTCGTCGGGGTTCCGGCGGGTGATCGCAGATGGTCGGTATTCGCGAACAGCTGGAGGTCATAAAGCTGGTGGAGGGGCGGCGTGTTTTTGGTCTCCCCCGAGAAGCTTGTCGTCTCCGCGTTGGGTTTACGCACGGCCATCGTAAGGGACGCCATGCCGACGTCCATCAGTACGGGCTGATGGGTGATGGCTCCAATCAGGGCGTTGCACCCAGCCCCATGGGAGACGAGGATGACTATAGCTTCCGTTTCGACGTCTTCTTCGCTCTCTGGCGAGTTGTCGTCGGCGTGCGCGGACATTGCACTCCGGGTGACCGGCCGGGTGGGCTTCTCCGTTGTCGAGTACCAGTCGACCAGGCTCTGCAGACCAGCGCGGAATCGCTTGTGCATGGCGGCCCACTCCTCAGGGAAGGTCCCGCCGTCTCCCCAATCCAGGGCGCCTCGTGTGGAGTGCCATTGATAGTCAACGATGGCACACGCGTCCCGAGCATGGGAGACGTAGCCCATGGGGATCGTGTGGTTGTTGCTGATCGCGTAATGGGGGACGGGGGACACGTAACCAACCCTTCCTTGCTGCGCGTGTTCATTGCTCCGACCGTTGGTATTCGCACCGGGTGAAAGGGGGGATGCCGGGTCTGTGCCTGTGCCGGAGCCGAAGCCATTGGACTGGTCCCCGTCGGTCGAAGAGCCGAAACGGTCCCTAGATGCCGGGCTCCAGAGCTGGCCCTGGGAGCCGGAGTGGGTGTGCGATACAGAGTGTGAGTGTGTGAGGTGGTGGGTGTAGTCTTCGCGGCGAAGGAGGTCGGCCTTGGCGCTGGCCAACATCATGACCGACTCGGGCGGCGGGGTGATAAACTCGAAGTAGCTTGGCGAGAGCCATTCCCCGAGGAAGGCATCCAACCGGAGGACGGACTTGCGGATCTTGTTAGTGGCACCAGCGGGGCCAGGCGCATTCGTATCTCGGAAATCCGTCGTAACGGTTGGCCTGGACTCGCTTGCCGCCGAGGGGGCAGGATCGGAGGACGCAGCGTGGGCGTTCCGGGTCTCGAAGGGGCTCGAATCCTGGGCGAGGCCGGCGCTGATGGCGATTGAGGTCTGGATGCACCGGAGGAACGGCGAGCTGTGCAGGACGACTTCGTATCTTTTCCGTTTCCGCCTCCCAGTCCGATCAGATGCATCTGTGCTTTGGCTCGCGCCACGCTCTTCTTCCTGGATCCTTTCCCGTATGATGGAAGCTATTCGGGCACCCAAGCTCTTCGCCTGCTGCCAGCCGCTGTATGTAAGGGGAGGATCATATGGGGTCGGGGAGGTGAGATGCCATTGCTTGTCGGCAGCGTCGAGCCGGTAACCATGCCTGGATGACGGTCAGCACTCGATGTTGGATCAAGAGCAAGCTAAGGGAGAGAGTTATGTTCTTGTCAGTGCAGGAGTGGCTTACCTTACAACGAACAGGTACGCAGGGGGGCGCCCCATTGCAGTTTTTTTTATTATTATTTCCAGTCGCGCTCCTCGAAGTTAGACGATGGGAGGGAAGTCAAAGAGTCCTCTTTCCCCTTCTTTGTTCCTTGTTCCTGTGCGTGGAGTTGCGATTTTTCTCGAGAGCCGTTTCAAGTCATACAGGGGAGGCGGAGTGGGCTGACTGACGACGGCTGGCGTTTATCGATTGCGCTGCAGAGAGTAGGAATGTGATGAAATGATGGTCTGATGATCAGAAAGGGGACCCTAGAGACAAAAATCCTGAATGACGCACAGAGAAAGCCGGTATAACTTTCAACGTCTCTTGTTTAGTTATTATTCGCAAGCGTCGTCACGCGTAGTGATTTTGAACCTTGGCAGCGCTGTATGCTCCCATGTGCGCGGTCAGTTGGTGACAGACACGGCGTTGGAGACGGCGGGGACTGCTCCGCTGCATCAAGCTGATGCAGGGTACGCTACGCTAATCTAGCAAGGGTGTGGTCTGACGAAAGCTACCCCTACTGTACATAGTAGAGTGCGGATTACGGAATACTGTGTCGAGCCACTGTACGCTTTCCTTTGGTCGTGGAAAAGAGTTGCAGGTTGGCAGGGGTCGGCGAGGTGGGGTTACCCCAGACTCTCCTCGTCAGGGTTGATTTTGGCAGACTACCCGCGGGAGATTGGTCGCTCCCGTCTCCTCTCCCCTCGTTCTAGACCACTGCCTACATCGAGCTCCTGCTTTCTGTTTGCAATTTATTTTATTTTTTATCTGCGTTGCTTTTCTTTTTCTAGAAGAAAAGTATGGGCTGGGCTTGATCTCTCGGTGCCTAATCTCGTCCTGGGTCGTGTGGTTCAGGGCCTCGACCACATATATAGCACTAGTGCAGTGCCTCGATTTGTATGATGCGAGTTCTCCTGCAACTATTTGGAAGTGTGCACTAAACCTGTGCGCACTTCTGGACACCACTGTATGCGCAGAGTAGATAAGGCCTCCTGCGTGCAGAACTAAACTCTCGATATATAGGTGTTACGATCAGAGTGCATTTGCCTAGCCTTTTTGCTGTGCGGTTCCTTCCCTCCCCGAACCATGATTGCGTATTCCATACAGATTACATTACACAACTCCCAGGGACGGTTTGTTGGCCCGGGTAGGGCGGGGAGGGCAAACAGGCGCACCCTCGCCCAAGCTTGGACGGGTCACATGCTCGGCCCTACAAGTAGCTCTACGGATTACATTGCAACAAGACGTCAGTTTTGACGGAGTATCCGGGAAGAGGGTCCCTGTCAGTAAAAATAGCTGACCCGCATTTCTAAAAGACGACAGCTACAACTACACTACTGTAGCGGAGCTAAAGTCCGGGCGCCGCTTATGTAACAACCTTATCTCAGCAGTCGCTTAGTCTTGAAACCCCTTGCTCTGCGGAGAGCCGAGCGCCATCCGGTCACACCTCACATCGCGAACCAACGACCGAACCGGTGGATGGTATTGGGTAGAGGCGTCACTGTCTTGTCCTCTACCCTTTTACAAAATCCAGGATGAAGTTCCCTACTTACCTCGGCTTGCGGGTGCTGCTCGCAGCCACATTCCTGTGGCCCGCGATGTTCGTTCTCGCCGAACACACGAGCAACTGGGCAGTGCTGGTGTGCACGTCGCGCTTCTGGTTTAACTATCGGCATTTGGCAAATGTCTTGTCGATGTATCGCACCGTCAAGCGGCTTGGAATTCCCGACTCCCAGATCATCCTCATGCTTCCCGACGACATGGCCTGCAACCCGCGCAATGCTTTCCCCGGGACCGTGTACTCCAACGCCGACCGCGCCGTCGACTTATATGGCGACAACATCGAGGTGGACTATCGGGGTTATGAGGTGACCGTGGAGAACTTCATCCGCCTACTCACTGATCGCGTCGGGGAGGAGATGCCACGCAGCAAACGGCTGTTGACGGACGACCGAAGCAATATTCTGGTATACATGACGGGTCACGGAGGGAACGAATTCCTCAAGTTCCAGGACGCCGAGGAAATTGGCGCCTTTGATCTTGCCGACGCGTTCGAGCAGATGTGGGAGAAGAAGAGGTGGGTTTTCAAGAGTCCTTCGTCCTCAATCCATCAGCAACTAACCCCCGGGCAGATACAACGAGATTCTCTTCATGATCGATACGTGTCAGGCAAACACCATGTACAGCAAGCTCTACTCCCCCAACATCATCGCAACAGGCTCCTCCGAGCTCGACCAGTCGTCTTATTCGCACCACGCCGACAACGACATTGGCGTCGCCGTCATCGACCGCTACACATATTACAATCTGGAGTTCCTCGAAACCGAGGTGCGCGACACAAGCAGCAAGAAGACGCTGGGCGACCTTTTCGACAGCTACACTTTCGAGAAGATCCACTCGAATGCTGGCGTTCGCTACGACTTGTTCCCTGGCGGCGAGGAGGCAGCGCGGAAGCGACTCGTCACGGACTTCTTCGGAAACGTACAAAACGTCGAGATTGACAGCGCCAAGAACACAACTGCGTTAGAGGAAGAGCTTCTTTCCCTGAGCAGAACCATCGCGGCTTTGCACCGAAAAGCGGACGAGGAGGAGTCCGCCTTGAAGAAGAATGCCACAGGAGGGACTGAGAGGAGGCCAGTCCGGCAGAAGAAGGCACAGTTTGCGAAGCCACTGACCGAAGAGAACTGGTGGACCAAGAAGATATATGGGGCTGCCGCCGTGGCAGGGTGTACACTACTGTGGGGAATGAGCTCGTTCCTAGAAGGTCACGGGGGGCCTTGGTGACTTTGGTCGTCATTTTCGTCTTGTGTTTGCCCAATATACGGATTTTTACATCTTGTGATGCAGCTTGGCGCATCTCAGGCGCGCAACTGTTAGATTCAACGTTGTCCACACCACGCCTCTGACCCCGTCGACCGAATCGTCCCACTGAATCAGTAGCTGAGATAGGGCTGCATTGCCTCGAGTCTTCCCTGGACAAAAGAAAAATACCCCTCAATTAGTAGCGCACTGTGCCTCGAAATAGCTACGGACAAGAAGCCATGCACTCTCGCTTTATGTCAATCGACCTGCGAAGTTGTAAATTGGGGCAGAGCACTTAACGTTATCTGATGATCAGGAAAGGGTTAGGGTCAAAGATTGTTTGTAGCTGCCCTTCTTGGTTACTGTGGAACTCAAGTTTCCTCGCTCTTAAACGCCTTCTCATGCAATAGCCATGTCAACTTGAACGTTACTGCGGCAAAAATGTACAATATATCTCAAGCCGCCACTACGATAAAGATCCATCACGATGAGCACAGGTATATCAAAACCCAATAAACAGAAGGTGAGTGAACCATCGTCGTTTACTCCGTGCAGCCGAGACCACCATCTGAACGCGACTACTATTATCCTGCGGCAACCAGACCAAAAAGGGAAATGTCACGTTCTCTATCAATTGAGGTTCCGCCTTGCTTCAAACGTTTCTCTTTGTCCTGGCCTGACGAGTTTCACCCCAAGCCACTTTCCCATTATTGTCCTCGTTAGACTCCAGGACGTTTCACAAAACGCAGTTGCCACCTCTTCGTTGAGAACTTCACTAATGTTCGTCACCAGTTTCTCCCGCTTCGAGAAATTACGGTCAATTCGCGCCCTCTCGTCAAGCGGGCCATTCAGTTCTCATGTGATGGCGACTTGGCAGTGACTGCGGACGACTCGGTCCACGTTTTCATCCCAGAGTTTCCGGACTTCTCCCGGCGCCGGGAAAGGCTGAAGGCTCGGTTAACGGATCAGCAGTACGAGGTCGGCGCCAACAGGAACTGGCCGATCGACCACGAATCGTCAGAGGACGACGACGACGACGAGGATGACGGTGGCCCGAGAAGTTACAACCACCAGGCCACCCGCGCACAGTACTCCGAAGGCAGCAAGCACATGCCTGTCTCGTTTCCTCCCCTTGATCCCCGCGTCAACCGGGAACTATTCGCCGCCCAGAACATACCCTTTCCGTATGAGGGCGCCGTCGATGTGGAGGGCCAGGACGCCGAAAGCAACGACGACTCGGACGGCTCAGATGATGCCTACGATTCACAGGACGAAGAGGACCAGGGCACTGGCTTGGGGTCCAATCGACCCTACGGCGCAGGTCACGGGCCTATCACTGGCGTCGGCAGCAGCATGAACCACGTTGTGGGAGTCGGCTGGTCTCCGTCCGGGCTGGGGGTTAACCGCAGGCCTATCCTGGGGGTTCTGACGGGTTCCGGAACCCTCGCCATGTTCGGAGACGGCGGCGAGTCGGCTAATATATTACCCCGCGCCAACGAGGGCATGCTCCAGCGTCGCGAGCTCAACTCTTGGATCGTCCTCTGGGGCGTGGGCGAGCGATTGATTGTTCCGGGCCAGCAAACCGAGGTGAGCGAGTACATCCGCGGCTTTGCATGGGCTCGCGAAATCGCACCTGGTCAGGCTCTGCTGGCGACGATCAACGATCTCAACGAGGTGGCCATCATCAGCGTCCAGTGTGTCTTGGTGGCGGACGAGGACAAAGGCCAAGGCGACTCGGCATTCCGGGCAGGGCTGCGAGAAAACGTCGTGTGGTTGGTGCGCGAGGTGTCCCGGTTCAAGGCGGAAGGGCCTCACAAAGACACAAACGTAGGTTGTTCCCCCGCGGTATCAACTCTCTGGCTATCTAACACTCGCACGCATAAACAGCAATTAGACCCAGACTGGGTCCCCTTCGGAACTTCGTTTGGCCTCAGATGGGGCCCTTGGTTACACACTGGCAGCTCGCACACCTGCGTTTTGTCCTTTATGGACCGTGGTTATGTCGGCTTTCGGAAAGTCACGATCAAGAACCCGTGGGTCAGGGGTGAATCTCCTCGCCTGGAAGTTGGGAGCGAGGACACTCACGGAATTTGCGTGCATTTGTCAACTGACGCCTTCGTCGAATTTGAGGACGCTGTAGGCCGAGACCAGTCCCATCTGCTCGCTGCTGCTTGTTGTGCTGACAAACGTCCAGATCTGGACCTTGGATAATGCCAGCTCTTGTCGAGGGCTGATCGCCACCGGGTTCGACCTCAAGCAGTTTCATGTCACGCTCACCGGAGAATCGCAGCACCGTATTGACAAACATAGTGCTTGGGATTGCCGGACCGTTTATCGCGAAGACGCGGAACATGGTTCTCAGAATCCTATCGCGGGTAAGAACCCTCCCCCCCCCTTTTTTTTTTTTTTTTTTTTCCTTTTCTTCCTCATCACCGCCGGTGCTATGCGAGGCTTACACTCCCTCCAGACCTCGTCATCCACCCCCCTGATCCTGCCAATCCGACTCCCACTCCGCTTTACACACTCATCCGCATTTCGGCTACTGCCACCACTCACGACTGGTACCAGACCAATGTCCCTCCTCCCAGTGATCCCGCAGCAGACCCGCGGCCGCAATGGGTGCGCACCATCGCGCAGAAACTCGAGGTTCAGGTCCCCGTTGACATGCACCTAACGCGCAGCTACGACGACAGCGGGTCAGAGGGCTCTGAGTCGGGCTCGGAGGATGAAGACGGCGACCTGGACCTGGACGGCGATTTCGACTCCTTCGCGGAGGAGGCCGACGCGAACGGGAGCGCGGGGGCTACAGTGCTCGACATCCCCGAGATCCACCCGCATCGATACCGCCTCCACGGTCTGGCGCTGTCTCCGGGCGGCGGCGTCACCGCGGTCCTCGCGAGCACACATAGCACACAGCGCCCCGAGCGGGGCGGCTGGCACACGGTGAGGTCGAGCGTGCTGTTCGGCTACAAGCCGCGACGCAAGCGGCAGCCCCGGCGCGGACCTTACTCGGGCCAGCACGACACCGGCGCTCCTCCCATCGACCCGCAAGTCAAAGTCACGGACAGCCTGACCACGGCCACGCCGGCGGAGCGAACCGCTCAGTACGACCGCCTCACGACCGAGGCGAAGCTGTTCGAGTACCTCTACGGCGGCGGCCCCGAAGTGCCCGGCGTGCACTACCCTTCTCCCGCCGCCGCCGCCGCCGGCGGCGCCGGGGCGGCAAACAGCGACCCCGTGATGACGGGGGCCGAGCTGCGCGACGTCTTCGGGCCCGCGCTGGCCGCGCAGAAATGCGACCTCTGCGGCGCCGCCATGGACGTCCGCAAGGGCGCGCTCAGCGGGTGCCGGAACGGGCACTTCTTCGGCACCTGCGCCACCTCCGGGCTGGCCGTGCAGACGCCCGGGGCGACGCGCAGCTGCGGCGCGTGCGGGCTCCGGACGATGAGGGCCGAGGTGCTCCTGGCCAAGATACCGAAGCAAGAGGGCGGCGGCGGCGGCGACAGACGGGAGACGGTGAGGAGGCTCCTGGGGGAGGGAGTCTGTGGGGCGTGCGGGGGGAAGTTTCTGAGTTGAGTTGCCCGTCATTATTTCTTTCTTTCTTTTTTTTTTTTGTCTCTTAATAGGGTGGCATGGTGTGCGAATGAAAAGGGAGGGTTATTCCAGATGGTCTGCATGGTAGCTGCACCATCTTCCGGTGGTGCTTGCTTAACGTTCGGGGTAGAATTGGACAAAGTTTGGCGATGAGTTCTTTCCAGACCACATCCGATGAGCTGCTATCATGTCGGCAAAATTATGGGGTTATTTGGGGGGAGGGGAAGGGATTCGAGATGAACGCGTCACCCTGGACGGAGAGCTGAACGACAGCAGAAGTGAATCGATTGAAATCTAATGCTGAATGTGAACCCAAACTCCGCCCGCTTTTTCTTCTAAGGAAGGCATGCAAAGTTCGCAGAACGAGGTATCCATGACAGGAATAAGCTAACCCGCGACACCGGAAACAGCAAAGAAAAAGAAAAACACGTCAACCGACGGGAAAAAAAAGATGGCAAGTCTATCCGAGTCACAAGCACCTCCCCAACCTCCCACTCTTCACACACACGCTCTCCGTCTTGCTAGAAAATCTTGTTCATGGCCTGGTGCGCCAACTCGACGCCCAGGAACGTGGCCGCGTTGGCCGGCACCGCCCTGGCGAGGGCGGGGCCGAAGCCGGGGAAGAAGGCCTTGAGGCCACCCTGGGCGTAGAGGCCCCTCACGACGCTGCCGACGGTGACGTTACCCTCGGCGGTCTGCAGCCTGCTCTTGACGGTATCGACGGGGAAGACGGGGATCCACATGGCGACGCCGGCGGCGGCGCCGGCGCAGGTGATGGCGGTCAGGCTGAGCTTGCCGCTCGGCTGGCCGGTGGCGGGGTCGCGCGGGGTCAGCAGCCTCTTGATGTACTCGTAGGCGGCGAAGTAGGCGGCGGAGCCGGGTCCGTCGCGGGCGAGGGTGGCGGCGGAGCCGCGGAAGACGGAGCGGACGCCGCCCTCGCGGTACAGCTGGCGGACGACGTCGACGCCGCCCGAGTACTTGGGCTTCTCGCCCGGCGCGAGCTTCTTCTGGCCCTGCACCTGGAGGATCACCTTGACGCGCTCGAAGGGCGCCGTGATGGCGGTCATGGGGATGGCGGAGAAGAAGCCGGCGGCCGAGGTTTGCGCGATGGAGAGCGAGCCGTCGGGGGCGACGGTGCTCGTGGCGCGGACGATGGTCTTGCCGAGGTCGTAGCCCCAGAACGAGACGGCGACTGTAGCGGGGGGGGGGGGGGGGGGGTTGGTTTTTTTTTTTTTTTTTTTTTTTTTTTTTTTTTTTTTTTTTTTTTTTTTTTTTTTTTTTAGGATAAAAGGGGGGGGGGGGGGGGGGGACACCCGGGGGTTTTTTTTTTGGGGAAAATTTGGGGGGGTTTTTTTTTTAAATTTGGGGGGTTTTTTTTTTTTTTTTTTTTTTTTTTTTTTTTTTTTTTTTTTTTTTTTTTTTCTCCTGGTGATGGAAAAAGGGAAGGGGAAGGCTGAAAGAAAGAAAGAAAGAAGGGGGGGGAGACATACACATTGGTGTGACGCCGACCAGGGGCGCGGAGACGCCGGCGTACAAGCCCCGGCGCAGACCGTCCTTGGCCACGCTCTTGCGGACCACGTCCATGGCGCTCGAATAAACGCCCTTCTCGGCCGTCTGCAGGCGCACCTTGACCAGGTCGAAGGGGTGGCCGACGATGACGGCGCAGACGCCGCCGAAGCCACCGGCGATGAAGGACCGGAGCTGCGACAGGCCCGTCGACGCGGCGGCCCTGGCCTCGGCCTTGAGTTCGGCCTTGAGTTCCTCCTTGCTCTCCGCGACGTGAGGGAGCTTCTGGGCGACGGCGGCCGGGAGGTTGGAATGCAGCTTATCGTCGACCGCCGCGCCGGCGGTGCCGGATTGCGAGGACGTCGAGGACATTGCAGCAAAGCTGACTTTGGTCCCCCGTTTCCCGTTTCCCCTGGCGCGAACCTTCTCGAAGCCGCGCGTCGTGTTGCGGTAGATGATTCTCGATTGTATCGAGTTGCGTCTGCGCTTCTCTCTCTCCTGCTCCTTGCGGTCGAAAAAGCGAAATCTACAGCACGGAAACGCAAAATTTCGGAACGATTTAGCTCGACCCGGGCCTTTGATCGTCCGAAAGAAAGACTGCGGGTGTTCAGATTTTGGGGCGTTTTGGGAGGTTGTTGGTGGGGGGTTTTGGCATGGCGATCTCGGCTCCGTTCGACAATACTCCGTCCTATACGGATACTTTCAGCCACGGACGTCACCCCACGTCCGATGCTGGAACCTCGGCAAAAGGGAACCCCCAGCCCCGCCTTCGTCTGCGGGCCGACTTTACGAAGTACTGTAGTGTAGTATGCACAAGATCTGTGGAGCCTGCTGGTGGCTTCAACTGCCAAGAGATCATTTCACGGATGCGGCGGTTGGTTTTCCAACGTTAGCTAACTATTCGTCACATGCCTCGAATTGCACTTGCTGAACGCACGGTCCATGAGCCGTTTTTTTGGGGCCGCGGGTGTCCCCATGGGGCATGGGACCCGCTTGGATAAGTTAGCGGCTGATTACCCAACTTCCGTTCATCCATTCGCCATCCATCTCTCCGTGCCTCCAAAGTTAGATACAGTCAACCGTCAACTGCCTTGGTGCTCGGACAACAACCAGTGCATCGATCGAGATGAACATCGTCAACTGACAGAAAGTTACCAATGAAGCGACCGTCCATGGCTTACTGGCTTCTTCCCCCTCGGTTTGCCTTCAAGGATGCGACGCGCATTCTGGATTCACGATGATCTGCCACCCGAAGGACATATGTAGAGTTCCTTGCACCACCCCGTCAACACTTGGCGACAAATCTCTGTTCCCCATGGCAAAAGTTGCTCTTAACATCAGTCTCCAGCACGCAAATCGCGTCACTGGGCTGTTATACTCCGTACGTAAGACTGACTAGATAACTCCAACCCCACCCCGTCCCGTCCCGTCGACCCATGAGGGGTTCTTCCAAGCTTCTGCGTCGTGACAAGGTGTTTCTCGTCAATCACCGCGCCGCGTGCGAGGAGTATGTCAGGCTGCGGCGTCCCTCTTGTGTTTCCAGTCGATGTCACCCACTCCCGGCCATCCTCATATCTGCCTCGGGCAGATGGGTCACCAAAGGCCGCAGGAGCGTGTGCGACTATACTTGCATACTCTCGTAATATTTGCATACTCTCGTAATATTTTTCCCGTGTGTACTAGTATGGACACGTTCAGGGGTATATTTCTCCCCTCCCAAGCAATCCGTATAAAGACCAAAATCCCTGGGCCAATCAACGAGGGTCGGTGACCGCTTGTGCGGCATCAAGCCGCATGACGCCAAAAAGGAGGAACCCGTCCCATTGTGACTTTACAAACAGGGGCGGGTATTTGTCCGCATGTGACGCGCCATTTCAGAGGAAATGGAGAGGGCGGGGGCCTCAAAACTCGATGTGTTTTTTTAACAGATTTTTCTTCCGTCTTGCGCGAGATTTGGTAGGATAGATTGCGAGGTACGTCTTTTTTTTTTTTTTAAGCCACATTATATACTTGTAGCAACCGATTCGTTGCGGGTTGATTTGGTTATGTGTTGAAGAATATTAAGCCCAAGACATGAGTTCTCCAGAAATATCTTTCAAGGCTGTAAATCCAACCCGTATGTTGTACAATAAATGCTCCAAGACGAATATCTCCTGAGGAAGCAATATCTCAAACGCACTTCCGAAGAAATAAAACATCTGCAGGGTAGATGACCTCGCTCAGAAAATACTGGTACTATGCGTCGTCCGATGCGTCTGCGACAGCGGGCTGCGCCCGACACCACACCAACAGCTCGTGTCGCCTTCCCTCTCGACCTGCAGCGTGACATCAATGTTGTGCTCCAGCAGGTAGTTCCTCACGCGATCCCGCACATCTTCCATGTCGGCGCCGCGCGCCGCGACAACATGCATGACCCCCAAGAGCTTGTTCGGGGCGCCCCCGTCCTGGCCGGCATCCCGGTCGTCGAGCCAGAACTTGGGTGCCGCGTAGCCGACGACGCCCCGCAGGCCCGTGATGCCGGAGAGCGTGTCGCGCAAGTTGTACTCGATCTCGGGAGGGATCGTGAGGAGCAGCCGTCGCGCGGACGACTTCACCAGCGGCAGGGCCGAGAGCAGGATCAGAACCGCGATGAGGAAGGAGGCCAGCGGGTCCCAGCCGGGCCACTTCCAAAAGTGGGTGAGCACGGTTGAGACGATGACCGCTGCGCTTCCGAGCGTGTCGGCGAGCACATGGAGGTAGATGCCGTACATGTTCTCGTTGTCGTGGGAATGGGAATGGGAAGGGGAATGGGAATGGGAATGTGCCGGTCCACCGCGCGGGTGGCCGTGCTTCTCGTCGTGCCCGTTGCTGTGGAGGTGGTCGTGGTCGTGGCGGCTGTGGGAATGGCCGTTGCAAGCATGAGAATGACCATGCCCGTGGTGATGGGTATGGCCATGACCATGGCCATGGTGATGATGCCCAAATGCCATCATACCCACCAGATTGACCAGCAACCCGGCCGTGCTGACGACAAACAGCTCCCCGAGCCTCTTCGTCTCCCTGCCCTCGTATATCCGCTCGCACGCCTCCGTCATGATTTCCACACTGATTAAGATTAGGAAGACGCCATTGCCGAAACCGCTCAGCGTCTCGATCTTCCCAAAACCGTACGGGAATCTGTCACTCGGAGGCCACTTGCTGGCCACCGCGGCAAACAGCCCGACCGCCAGGGCCACGCAATCAAAAAACATGTGCACGCTGTCGCTCAGAAGACCGAGCGAGTCCGTCACGTATCCGTAAAACGCCTGCACCGCCATAAATGCAAAGTTTAAGCTACGGAGAGATCCCGGTCAGTCGGAGGATATCCTCGTCGCCTTTCGGAAAAAAAAGTCTCTCACGCACCTCATGAAATAGAATATCCTCCGGGAATCCTCGATCGACACGACCGCATGCAACAATGGCCACCTCGGGGTGTACCGGAGCAGAAGCGCCGTGAACTTGGACCGTGGACCCGAATGATCATGGGCGTGGTGGCTCGAATGGGAGTGCGACCTCGGCCGCGCCCCGACGGGAGGCTCGTACACGCCGGCGGCGTCGAAGCTGGCCGCTGACGGCGACACCAACGCCTTGCCCCCGGGAGTCGATTCGATTTTCCACTGACCGCCACTCGGCCCCGTTGGCGGAGGGATGCTGATGGGCATGGGCACGTTCGAGTTCGTTCGGAACTGGGAGGGGTTGTCGCCGCCGCCGCCATGATGGTGACTCCGGCCATGGGAATGGGTGCCGCTTGGTCGAGTCTCTCTACGGCTCCGCGAGGGGCTCAGCGAGGTCAGGGACGTAGTGTGGGAGTGGCCATTCGAGGAGTGTGAGTGTGAAAGGTTGTTGTCTGAACCATGATGATGTTGATGGAGCGCTGAGGCCGGCAGGGCATAGGACGATGCCATCGTGCCGGGTTGCGAGGCGATTATGCCGATTTGACGTGGCGGGCGAGATCAGATATCCTATCTAGCAACCAAGCGCAGGGCTAAGGAGCGTCGGCGCTCCTTGAGTCACCTATGATTTGGCATCGGGCGGCGTGTGGAAGGCGGGCAGAGGCGGCGGTGAAGCGAACTGGTCGCCCGACGTTCGATGCGGCTCACTTTGCGTTCCCGGTCGGCTGGATATCCTGCATCAATAAGGCGCAGCTTGTCTGTCAGCAGCGACGGTTCGTTGGGCGCCACAGCAAACGCGGGGAGAAGACGCTTTAATAGTACTACTTACTGGGACAGCCGAGAGCCGAAGCAGCTCTTCCACTGTTTGGTATCGACCGCGATTTGGAGGAAGGAACGGCACAGTCGTTTCAGGTTGTCGGCTGCTGAAGTTAAGGCATCGAGATTGTGTAGTGCAGGGATGCCAACTTCGTCGCCGCGGGCCCACGGTCCTGATGTTTGTGTGGTCCCTCCTCTTTACACTATCCGTACGGATACTCTTGTCGGGTTAACCCTCCTTGTCGCGCTCCTCGTCCGCCGCCTTTCCGCTTCCTGGCCCCTGAAAGCCGAGAAACTGGAGGTAAATTCGGGCCCCTGATTGGCTGCATGCACGAGATCTGCCAAGACCTCATCACCCCGGAATCAGTGCCCACCAAGCATTTATTTGTATGCAACCCGATAATTAAGCCGCGTTAATATGGAGAAATTGTGAGGCAAGCTGGCATCTTTGAATCAAGCCTCGCGGCCGTACGACGAGATCGACGAGGCTCTGCAGGTGAAAGAAAGGATTTCGAGCAGAGGTTGAGGTCCGGCGACTGTTATTGAATTTGACAAAAAGTTAGGCATTCCTGGGGGCCCATTATATGCCTCCCGTGGCTGCCCATTGGCAAGCATGATCGCCCTGTTGCTGTACCTGCTGCTTATCTGCATCTCCAACTTAGCAATTCTTGCTGCGTACTACTTCCTCACCCTGACCAAGTACGACGGACCCCCGGCCGGCTCACCAAACGAACCTGTCTCGGTCCACGTTCTTGTCCTCGGTGATGTCGGGCGCAGTCCGCGCATGACCTACCATGCCTTGAGCATAGCAAAACATGGAGGAAGGGTGAACTTGGTCGGATACCTCGGTGCGTCTGCCGTTAGATGGACCGAGAGTGTTCCCGAGTTTGGATTGGATAAGCTAATGAATGCACGCAACACAGAAACCCCTCCTCATCCCGACATTGCCAACAGCCCCGGGATCACCATCACCCCCATCCCCACGCCGCCTAGCAGGCCGGCATCCATCCCCTTCCTTCTGTTCGCCCCGTGGAAGGTTCTGCATCAGGTCTACCACCTCACCCGCCTCCTCGCCCGCGTTCTCCCGCCGGCGCAATGGATCCTCGTTCAGAACCCACCGAGCATCCCGACTCTCGCCATTGCCGGTCTGGTCTGCTACTTGCGCAATAGCAAGCTCATAATCGACTGGCACAACTACGGCTGGACCATTCTTGCCGGTACGCGGGGGCGCAGTCACCCTTTCGTGGCCCTCTCCAAGCTCTACGAATGCTACTCTGGCCGCCTCGGCCACCTCCATCTGACAGTGACGCACGCCATGGCCGCCCAGCTGCGCAGGCCCCCTTACTCGCTCCCGCAGCGCATCCTAGCCGTGCACGACCGGCCGGCCGCCATCTTCCGGCCCCTCGCCTCCCCCTCCGCCCGGAAAGAGATCCTCCACAGGGTCCTCAAGGACTTCCCGGAACGAGCCCTCATCCCAGCCATCCTCTCCGGCGCCACCCGCCTCGTCGTGAGCAGCACCAGCTGGACGCCCGACGAGGACTTCTCCCTCCTGCTCGACGCCCTCGTCCGATACGCATCGGCTGCCGACACCACCACCACGACGACGACGACTAACGACGGGACGCGCACCCCGCTCCTGGCCATCATCACCGGCAAGGGCCCGCAACGGGACCTGTACGTGCGCCGGGTCGCCGAGCTGACGGCGGCCGGCCGCCTGCCCAACGTGCGCGTCGCCACGGCCTTCCTGCCCTTTGCCGACTACGCGGCCCTGCTGGCCTGCGCCGACCTGGGCATCTGCCTGCACAAGAGCAGCTCGGGCGTCGACCTGCCCATGAAGGTGGTGGACATGTTCGGCGCCGGCCTGCCCGTGGCCGCCTACCGCGGCTACGAGAGCTTCGGGGAGCTGGTCAAGGAGGGCGAGAACGGAGCCGGCTTCGAGACGGCCGAGGAGCTGGCGGGCATTCTGGGGCGGTTGTTGGGAGATGGTGGTGGGAAGGCGGAGCTGGAGCGGCTGAGGAGAGGGGCTGTCAAGGAGGGGAGTAGAAGGTGGGACGAGGAGTGGGATTCCACGGTTGGGAAGGTCATGGGGTTCGTGTCTTAGATTGTATTTCGCTTGTTAATAATTCGCTCCTCTTTGTTTTTATAGAAACCGAGGTTCCCATGTTTCCTACTCTTTCGCCCTTCAACATGTCGCCATCCTCTTGGATCCCAACCAGCTCTGCTCCCCCATCCCCCCTTCCCCTCCCTCCCCCCCCCCTCTTTTCTCTCAACGATATGTCGTCGGAGACTCCCGCTTTCTGGACTGTTCCCATGTGGCCAATTTACCGTTCGAAATCCCCCCCTAGTTCGCACTCTGTTCCAATCCCCGCCTCCCCCCTTCCCCTCTTCTCCCCCATCTCCCTTCTACCGCCTTCTTTCCAACGAAACCCGCCAAGATGCGCTTAATCCTCCCCCAAGCTCTCCCTCACACACTTCCGGCACTGTCTCCTGAATTCTTTGCTCTTTCCCTCCCGCTCCTCACGCAGCAGCCTTGCCGCCTCGACATTGGCGGGGCTCTCGTCGTTCGGGTCCTCAAACAGGCTGATGACGCTCAGGAGGATCGTCTCGGGCGTCTGCACGGGGCTCCAGCGCTCGCTCGCCGACTCGTAGCCGTACTTGTCCTCTTCGGGGGGGTGCAGAATGCTGATGCAGAGCTCGCCGCTCGGGTAGATGTTCGGGTGGAAGGGAATCGGCGCCTGGAAGACCATCTTAGGGGGCATGAGCGGGTAGGTCGGAGGGAAGATGAGATGCGCGCGGAAGTTGCCTCCTTTATAAAGGAAGGGTGCCGGAATCGTTAGCTCCCACATCTGCACAGTGCCAGAGGTCGAAGGAGAAAGAGAAAAGGGAGGGGAGGGGGTTTGCGGGGCTAAGGTGCTTACCGCCATAATACTTGCAATCGTCGCTGATCATCAACATGACTTCCCACTCAAAGATGTTGTTGTCGTTCACCAAGCCGCACGAGATGCCCGGGAGGTCCTTGGCGGATTGCATCTGCTTCAACTGCCGCTTCAGCAGAGACGCAGCGGCAGCTGAGCTTGTCGATGTGCTGGACATGTTCGCTCGCGGTCAAGCAAAACCTTTTTCTTTTCCCGCCTCGGGGAAGGTCTCTTAAGGATGTGCAGGGCGTGGCGTGAGGCGCAAAAACTGAACTCGTAGCGGAGTCGACAGGAGAGATCGCGAGGGAAGCGGAAATACAAAGCGACCCACGTCCGGTGTCTTGGTATAGGATATCGAGGATTTTCTGCTGGGCTAGGAAAATTGTGTGCTTCGGAGCGATTCTGAAGAGGAGTGAGAGCGAAAGACGGTTCAATCCGCTGGATGCGACGAGCGGCCAGAGCGGGGCGCCCAAAGCGGCAGCGGCGGGGCAGCGCGTGGCTCCCGGCGTACGAATGTTCGGGAGGTGGGCCCGGGTTCAAGTAGTGTACGGATACACACTGCCCGCTGCGTGTTCCGAGAGCAACAAGGCACGGGAGTACGTACTGTACGCTGCAGAGTGCTCTTCGAGTCTCCAACTCCTGGGCCCTTAGGGGGGGAGAAACGGGAGACGGCAGGCCGAAAATCTCTTCCAGGATCTGTCAAAAGCTTGGATGAAGTTTCAAGATGATTTCCAATTGTATGCATGTACGTACTGTAAACGAGATCCAAGTGCTCTACAGATTTTTCTCAAAACTTTTGTCAAAACTTAGATCGACTGCCCTGTAAGAAAACACCAAGCCCGGAAACTCCAAACGCCACCCATTGCTGGTATCTTTCGTAAACTTTACCGCACAGACGGTATCTCATGTCCGCAAGTAAGCCAACATCATTACCTGAAACCCCCCCCCCCCCCGCGTAACAATGTGTCTCACTTCTTCGCCGTGGTGCCGAACCCAGTAAACCCCATGGCCGCCATCATATCGTCCTCGTCGTGCTCGCCCTCGATCCGGACGTCATCGCCGTACTCGGTCTTGATCTTCATCGCGGCCTCCCTTTCCTGCCTCTTGCGCTCCTCGGCCTCCTTCCGCTTCCGCCTCCTCTCCTCCCTCTCTCTCGCCTCCTCCTCCTTGCGCACCTCCAGCCTCTGGGCGAGCGAGACGACCTCCTCCCGCTTGCGCTGCTGCTCCCGCTCCCAGAGCGCCTCGATGCGCGCGCGCACCTCCTCGGCCGTGGCCTTGCGCACCTCGCCCGTCGCGCCAATGTTGCGCTGGTGCTGCATGCTGTTGGTGTGCTCGACCCACTGCAGGTTGTCCTTGAACGTCAGGTCGCACGCCTCGCAGTAGAAGCCGGCGCCGCGCCCGCGCTTGCCGACGCCCGCCCCGGCCGGCACTAGCGTCGTCGTCCCGACCAGCTTGCTGAAGTCCTGCGTCGCGCTGCGCGCCGTCGTGAGAGTCTCCGTGCCGTCCATCGGCTTGTAGTACTTCTTGCCCGCCATCTTGGCCTCCCACCGCGCCTTGCGCTCCTCCTTCTCCGCCGCTTCGCGCTCTTTGGCCTTGGCCGCATACTCTTCTAGGTCGTACTTTTTGCGAAAATCCGTGTCGCCGGCCGGCTGGCCGTATGCGGAGCCCTTGCCGGACATGGTGGGCAGATTGTATGTGGTGAGAGGCTCGGGCGGTGGTTTGTTACTGGGTGAGAGCGCTTTGCAATTTCCCTTGGCTCGATGCTTGTTGACGGCAAGGCATTTTGATAACGATAAGCTTGCGGACCCATGCAAGCTCTCGGTACGTACTCCGTAATCCGTAAAGTATTTTTGGCGGGGCAAGTTTGGCGGGGCAGTTCTGGCGGGGTCTGTAAATCTGGTGGCAGAGGTTTGCAGGCCCGCGCCTTGTTGCAGCACACACCCAACAAAAACTTTTTGCAGGTTCCCTTTACCCTTCCAGTACGGTACAGTGCTCACGAGAACAAAATGCTGTATCTTGTTGGTCTCGGGCTCTCTGACGAGACAGACATTACTGTCAAAGGACTCGAGATCGTGAGGAAGGCGTCTCGCGTGTACCTCGAGGCCTACACCAGCATCCTGCTCGTGGACCAATCCGTCCTTGTACGTCGCCGTTGTTGTATCAGCAACCGCCCCGTTTCCGAACTCGGTTGACCCTGGAACGCAGTAGGAATCCTACTATGGCCGCCCTATTGTAGTTGCCGACCGTGAGATGGTCGAGTCCAACAGCGATGAGATTCTGCGTGATGCCCAGAACGTCGACGTAGCCTTCCTGGTGGTTGGCGACCCCTTCGGCGCGACAACCCACACGGACATGGTGCTTCGCGCCCGTGAGCTCGGCATTCCCGTGCGGACGGTTCCCAACGCGTCCATCATGTCAGGGATTGGCGCGGCGGGGCTGCAGCTCTACAACTTTGGCCAGACGGTCAGCATGGTCTTCTTCACCGACAACTGGCGCCCGGCCAGCTTCTACGACCGCATCAAGGAGAACAGGGACATTGGCCTGCACACCCTCATCCTACTCGACATCAAGGTCAAGGAGCCCAACTTAGAGAACTTGGCACGGGGTAGGAAGATCTACGAGCCACCGCGCTTCATGACCGTTGGCACCTGCGCGCGGCAGATGCTCGAGATCGAAGAGGAGAAGGGTCTGAAGGCCTATGGGCCCGAGAGTCTGGCCATCGGTGCTGCTCGGGTGGGCGGCAAGACGGAGAAGTTCGTCGCCGGCACGCTCGCGGAGCTCTGCGACGCCGACGATCTGCTTGGGCCCCCGCTGCACAGCATGGTGCTGCTGGGGAGGCGGACACACGAACTGGAGCACGAGTACGTCCGGGAATTCGCCATCAACAAGGAAAACTGGGACAGGATATGGAAAGCCGAGTATCGAGGCAAATAGTGGGTTGCTAATTGATCATATCATATGAAGCCCCCCCTTGATACAACAAGAGAACAATTACCCCAATTTCCCATTGCCACCCAAGCCGGCCCTCCACACTAGTCCATCTGTCGCCTTCGGACTTTTGTTTGCAATTTCAATTACGCCTCAACATCGCGATTAGTCCTCTCTAATGGGACGCTCTCCACTGTTGGACCTCTTCCTCACTAATCTCGCGCAACTTGTTCACGGCCGCCGGCTTGCCGGTAACCACCCCCTGTGCGACCTTGGCCATCTGTCCAAGGATGGTCTTGTGGGAAATGGCGTAATGGGCCGTTAGCATCTTGACCCGGATGATCCCAAGCCGGGGATCGTTCTCTCCGCCGTCGTGAACGCCGTCGCCCAGGTCCCCGAGCCAGGCCTTGAGGTGTTGACTATAGTGTTTCTTGACGAAGGACCGATCCGTGATGACGCTGGCCGTGCCGCTTACCGAGGCCCACTCGCCCGAGCTGGTTAAGAAGCTGATGTTGACGTGTGAATCGCTAGCCAAGTCGTCCGTCTTGCCAGACTCGGTATTCGTGTGGAAGAGGAGGTCAATTCCGCCAGTTTCCTAAGGGGGCACGGGTCAGGGGCTGTTGCTATCCCGTCCAGCATCCAGTCGGGGGAATTCACGTACTTGGGCTGCCAATGACATGCACCTGGATACGAGGTTCCCGGAGCGGGCATCGCGCGTAGTCATCATTCCAAACTTGCAATGTGCCATGAAGTGGCTAAGGTCTTGAATCTTTTGCTCTACTGAGGCACCCGTGTCCAGGTTAGCCTCCTTGTAGGGGTCCATGTGCTTCGACGGATCGGAGTACTGCTGAGCCATCTTGGATCTTTATCGATACTCTGCCGCTTAGTCGAGTTGAGCAGTGTGTCTGGGGTATAATGTGGCGGTGACCTGACTGGAACAACACCGGGTCTTTACGAGAGTTTTTCGACAACACTTATATTCGTTGCCTTCGCACTTGTGGAGTAGCATTGCTTTGGCATGATGTAAACGAGGGCGCTGCAATCATGCCATCATCTGATCGAAGGCCACGCTTTACTTTCGCGGGTCAGCCGTCACAAGGCCCCGTCTTAGAGCTGCTTGAGGCCAGACCGGAGACTGAACGGGCGGCATACCATTACTGACGTCAGTACGCGGCGTGGAATAGATAGTGTGGCGATCTCTAGCCATAGCTCCCTGATCGTTGCGTATGATCCAGTGTTTAAGCGATCAGTGCCCATCGGGAAAGGGTATGATAAATTAGTCGCCGTATCTGGGTCAACCTATCCGTTAGGCGACTTAAAAAGTAAGTTTTGGGCTGGAAGCAATCACGTCCAAGCTGTAAAGGTACAGGTGTAAGGTACTTAGCAAGTACCGCACAAACATGCCTACTGCCTATTTCAGTAAAGTACCTCTGTAAGTTCGTTGGACCTAAACGAACCACAGCAGCCTGGCTTCCAATCGCGGTCAGGGTGGTTTGCGCTCTGGTCTCCTTCAAAACCCGGTACTCTCTATCAACTCCGGGCCTACAATTTTGCTTCTTACTCCTCCGTCTCCTTGTTTTTGAAGGTGCCGCCGTTTTTCCTTCAGGCTTCTTCAAGGGTCTCTCAGAGCCCCACATATCCACGAACGCAAGTACTGTATGTTATTGCGTACTAACGATTTGGAGCTAACAGCAGCAACAGGCCTTATGCTGTGGCCCGATAAGACCAAGTACCCCGTGCCTCGCACCTGACTTGTCTGTCCCATAAAAAAACCTCTGCCGCCATCTGTGCCCCGTACCTTTTCCACAAACCAACCGTGCTTCCGGCCTGCTGCTCTTACCCTGTTTGAGACCCTTGGAAGTTAGAACACGGTCCATGAAATGCGTGGCCACAGGGAAGAAGCTCAGGTCCACTGTTGCTCCTTTCACAGAGTGTAACTTCCTCAAAGGAGCTCCTGCGCCGCCTACGGCAAACGATCCGCCCGGTCACGCCCACTTGGCTGCGTTATTGGGTCTCTCCTTCCATAGTGCATCCCTATGAGCGATGCGGCAGTCGCACTTGGTTTATCGCCCAAGCCTCTGATCGCCTCCATCTTTTCCCCCCCCGCCTCTCTCCAAACGTTTTGCAGCAGTCGAAGAATTAGAAGCAGCCGCTCTTTCTCGTTGGTTTCGCAGCTCCTCTGTCCTGCAGGTCAACGAACAGCAAGCGTGTCAACGTCCTACACACGGCTTCCTCCCACCATCGCGACCTTGTTGGGTGTCAGTCAGGCTTCGAGTCAAGCGCTTGTGCAGCATTCCACATAACCCAATACGCAGACCCCGGAACCTGCTGAACAGGAACCCATCTTCTTTTCTCTTGTGACTTTTTGGATCATCACCATTGGTAAAAGATGAGCTGGGACCCGGACGATGTGAGCCAAACCTCCAACTCTACAGTATCTCTAGCCAGATGCTCTTCTCCTAATCTGGCATAATCTTGTACTGATGGCTTTTCAGAGCATCCTGCCGAGCGAAGAGCGCGATCAGGAGGAACAGGCGAAGGCGTGGTATCACGAGCCCACACGAGCGCTCAATCGGGAGCTCGTGTCAGAGAACATGCGCCTCAAGAGGCTCCTGCGAGAGAATGGAATCTCTTGGGACCCTCGGCTGACGCTTGACCCGGATGACCGGACCAGAGGCACCTGGTCGTCCTCCAAGCGGCCGCGAACTCGCAGCTCCAGAGGTCCACCGTCGTTTTCACACGAGAACCGACACCTGCCGGTGCTACCTGTGGAGATTCAACTATACATTCTGGAGTACGCTATGACTAGCAAGTTTCCCATCATCGATCCTCTGTCAAAACTGAACAAAGAGACCTTGGTTGCCGAAGAGAAGGCACGTGGCAACCAAATAGCCATTGGTTTTCTGGCGACCTGCAAAGCATACTACGTTGAAGGTACTCGCTTTCTCTGGAGCAACAACACGTTCGTCTTCACGAGCCATGCGACCCTACGCAACTTTGCCTCCGTGAGCCTTGAGCACCGTCGGGGCATCAAGCATGTCACCTTCCGCATCATCGCCCGCTATTATGACGACGAAGAGCGCAAGCATCTCGCCCCGTATCCTTCTGCGAACGATACGTTCTTCAAGACCATCAACCTGAGGACAGCTACCCGAATCAGAGAAGACACACTCGCCCGTAAGGGGTTCCGGAGCTACGCATGGAACCAGGTTGTCGACTTTCTAGATGCAATGCGGCCTCCCTTTGACCCCGATCACCCCAAGGGACAGCCACGTCCTCGCCTCCTTCCCGGGTTAGAGTCTCTCAGGATGGACTTCGTGAACTTTCCGGATAGCTTCCTCTCCCCTGGTTCGGGAAACTTTCTCCATGGCCTGGCATCGCACGATCTAGGTTGCTCTCTCAACGAGTTACAGCTTACCGGACTTCCGGCCTGCGACTTTGGAGAAGAGCTAGTCGCGGAGCTATCGGGCATGGTCAAGGACGATGGGCTACTCCTGAGATCGGATGCAACTTTCGTGTACTCTGGGAATCAGCTCCGCCCAATGGCACAGCGAGCGAGAAGATGGATGCCTGAGTGGGTGCCCAAGGTCGTTCGATCATGGAGGGCGCTCGCAGATGAGTACGCACGCAGCAAGGGCAAAACAGCCAGCACTGAGGCGCTCCATCCCCACCATCGCCATAGCCACATTCATCACAGGATGCCGCCGGCCCCAAAGGAGGAGGGTCACCCAAACTCTCTTTGGAAGGCACGTCGAACTATATTCAAACGGATCCCAATTGAGCAGGACGAGGACTATCGGATTTGGGCCGAGTTTGACCGGCTCACCGGCCTTCCGATCGAACCCGACGAATATGATTCAGAAGAGGACGAATACGACGTGTCCGATCTTGTCTGCCCCCATTGCGACGTTATGCACTCGCCTTTTGGGGATCATTGAAGGATCAATACCACGACAGGTGAACGGATCTGGCGGAGTTGATGGTTCAGCGATGAGATGACATAAGTTTTATCATCAACAGTGCTGTCCGCCATGGCAAGGAAGGCATCATTTTCGATGCAAGGGGTCTCCGTGTTAGCTGTAACTTGGCCATTCGACATTGTCTTCGGCTTAGGCATCAGCTTTACAATCTTCCTGGTGGCTTTAGGCTTCGGCTTTTGGGGGTTTGTTTGAAGGCGCATTAAGATATCTGTGAGTGTAATGAATGGGCAAAGGTGTCATCAGGGAGTGTAAAAGAGCTAGGAAGGCGTATTGGGTTGAGATTTAAAAAGTTAGATACCCACACGGCCTCTATTGTTCGTTGCTATTGAAACAAGCGGCTGCTTCGATAGCATCATGCTAGGCCACCTTAGCTAAATGAGTTGGTCTATGCTTTCGACCACCGTTTCCCTTGGCACTTGGAGGCTACGAAAGACGCTGCCACACTATTCAACCAGCCAAACACCGGGGATTGCGGCTGTTTCTTGTGTGAAGCCGGCCATGGCCACTCTCGGATGTGATTTCGCACGAACTGTAAAGCCGTATACTTCCCCGCCCTCCCGTTAGAAGTTCTACATGCCCAAACTCTCCCCGAGGCTTCCAAACTGCCCCTTGAAAGCCGCCGTCTTTCTCCAGAGATCCGGGGCTGCCGTTCTCCGGAGTGACCCACTCCTCTTAGTAAACCCTTCATATGCGCCCAGACTCGGGGGTAGGTCCTCGATCTTGGTGCCCCAGGCGCTCTCGTTCCGCCCCAACGTAAGTACAAGCTCCTTGCCCTCGGTAAAGAAGCTGTGGTCGACCCAGTTCTTGGTGTACGGCTTGCCGTCAAGCGTGGCGCTCTGGATGTAGATGGCCTCGTACGTGGGGTCAAAGTTGACGTTCCTGATGCGCGCGGTCTTGTGGGTGAGCGGGTGCGTGATGTTGACGCTCTCGAAGAAGGGCGGCGTGATCAGGTAGACGTTCTGACCCGGGTTGGGGAACAGGCCCATCATGGAAAAGGCCACGAAGGATCCCATTGCGCCGCTGTCGTCATTCCCGGGCAGGCCGCCCGGGGTAGGGGAGAAGAAGGCAGGAATGTAAAAGTGGACTCGGCGCGCCGAGAGGGCCGGACGGCCGGCATAGTGGTACTGGAAGACGGTGAGGAAGGAAGGCTCATTGCCAATGTAAGTTATCCCGCTGTCGTGGAGGTAGTCGAGGCGGGACACAAAGGCGGCGGGCCCGCCGTAGAGGCGTATGAGGGTTGCCTGATCGTGGGGGACGAAGCTGATGAGCCGGGTTAGGCTACCGGTTCGGGATAGCAAGAATGGAAGGGCGGTTGGGAAGGGCGAGGAAGACTTACAAGCCATACTCCCAGATGCTGCTCTCAAAGGTCTCGCGGCCAGTGTTCTGGAGCGAGCAAACGCTGGCGGTGTCAAGATTGCTGCAGTTTAGCGGATCTTGGAAGCCCCAGGTCTTGTTGAGGTAGCGTGGCTGAAAAAAGCCGGTGAATCCCGTGTCGGTGCCGTTCCACCAGATCGAGGTTTGATCTTCCTTGAAGAGGTTCTGCCAGTTGCCGCTCGACTCGAGGTACTTTTCCTTCTCAGCAGACTTGCCGAGAGCCGCGGCTATCTGGGCGATGCAGTAATCGTTATATGCGTATTCCAGAGTACGCGAGATGCTTCTCGTCATGGTACCAAAGCCCTTGTAGTCGAAGTCTTGGACTGGAATGTAGCCGAGAGACTTCCAGCTGTCGAGCCCTCCCCGCCCTTCGCAGCACCAGTCGTAAGGTTCAACCTCGGCGTCTTTAACCACCGCAGCAAATCCATCGTCCCACCGCAGTATTTTTTAGCAATCTGTCGAAGGGAAAAAAAAACGAAAGAAACAAAAGAGAGAAAGAGGAACTCACGTTGATGCCCTCTCTGAGTCCCTTGACGTGAGCATCCGCTAACACAACGTCAGCGTTGGACCCGCCCTGACATTATCAGTTTTGCTTGCATCTTTGTGTAATGAAACCAGCACACGAAAAGATAGCTTCACTTTACCTGAGTGTAGCCTTTACTCAGGCTCATCCGGCAATCGGGAAGCCATCCGACATGGCGGTATGTGTCGATCAGCGAGCGAACCATCTCAGTCACGGCTGTGGGATCCGTGATGGTCAAAAGCGGAAGCTGTGATCGAAATTGGTCCCAAATGCTAGCCACAGTTCAGCAAGAGTCCACCTCCTGCGCGATAGTTGTGCGTCTGACCAGTAGAATGAGTCAAAGTACGGCTCCTTGCTGGACCACAGGGGATTCTCCCCCGTGTAGTTTTGAGGGTTGATCATGGTCCGGTAAATGCCGCTGTAGAGGTTTGTCAACAGCGAGCTGTTCACCTGTTTTGTTGATACCTTGATCGGACTCATCTTGGCCCTCCAGACATCAGTTGCGGCCTCGGAGACAGCGGTGAAGTCGAAGTCGGGAATCTCCTTCTCGGCGTGCTCGCACGCTCGCTCGGCACTGATGAAGCTGGTAGCAGTCCGTACAAGGATGGGCTCGGCGCCGGAGTTAAACCTCACAAACGCACCCCCGGGGAGGGGATAGCCATTGATGGATCTTGAAACGGTCAGGTTGTGGACCTCGGTGCTGGCCCGACTATTGACGAATATGCCGCTGTCCGCTACCTCGGCGCCCTTGAAGTCGGTGCAGAAGTGCAAGACAAACGTGCCGGCGCCAAAGCTGGGCAGGAAGCGGGCGCTGCCGGTAATGCGGCCCGTCTTAGGGTCCACGGCGACCGTAGCGTTATCCTGCCTAGAATCGGCCAGGTCTGTGAGATCCTGCAAGATGAGGGGTCGGGCTGGCTCCTCATCCGCCCCGTCGCTCGGGAAGGTAAACCTGAAGAGCGAGGCGTGATGAGTCGTCGTCATCTCGGCTCGGATGCCGCTGTTCAAGGTGATGTCAAAGGTGCCGGGCTTTGCTGAGACATTGCCATTGCGGAAGCGTCCAAAGGCAGCACGCGTCTTCTTGGGGAAGGCACATCGGTTGATGTCGCCGCCGGGGCAGCTTGTGTAGGCGAAGAGTGCAAAGTTGCCCAAGCTCGGATTCCCTCCGGTCCCGCTGTCGTGCATGGTGCTGAAGCCGGTGACGGCGGCGCCATCCATCGTGAACCCGCCCTGACGGCTGCCGCTGTCGGTATCGGCGACTGCTTTCGCAATACCGTACGGCAACGAGGCGCCGGGGAACACATTGCCGCCGTTGCTGGCTCCGATCAGCGGATCAACGTACGCGAGCGGATCAAAGGTGTTGCGGGCCAGTACTTGACCCGCCAGCGCCGACCAGCATGCGATGAGGAGTACGGGCAAAGCCATCGCGGTTAACGAGTCCCCGCGGTGCTGACAGTGGTGGCTTCCTACGGTCATTCGCCGGGGAGCGTTCGTCCGGACGTTCATGCAGGGAGCCGGGCGGTCATTATCCTATGCATAGGGTGTCTATGTGCCTATATGTATGTACAGTCCATCCCTACATATCCGGAGGTGTGTTTCCGTTGCCCTGCAGTAATTACAGGCACATGTGCTTAATCTGTAGGCAACGGCATGCCGATCTCTCGGACCCCCGAGCACTTGCCGGCATAGTTAGCACGGCACGGACGGGTGATGCAGATTCGGAAGGTGCGTGCAGACGGGATGTAGGTACCACAGGACTTAACGTTACGCTCTGTGCCCACACGGAACAATGGGACCTGAAAAGGGCTGTCTGTGTTAAGTTCCATCTTGGAGTCTTGTGGCCCTGCGCGATGTGACCAAGTCCAAGGCGACCTTCCCGTTTGCGCCATGCCATGTGCCATTACCACAGGCCCATGCATTCTTCCCAATATCAGGTCTAACACGATCCATAGCTGTCTCCGAGACATCCGGGCCATCCGGCCATCTCGGACTTATTGTGTACGGTGTACGGAATGCTATACGTCCAAGTGCATCACTCCCCAAGGCAGGTATTGGCTCCTTACTACGTAAAATCGCATCCTGCGCAACGTTCATTATGCATAAATGGTTCGTAAGATAAGACACACTAGTGCTTGCACGTGTATACATACATACAGAGTGTAGGTGCATATATGCAATGTCCAGGGGCAAGAACTGGTGATCTTGGGCTCATATGGGTGGCTGCAATGCACAGGCGCGGGTGCCGGAATGCATCTCAGGGCGGCGTATCTGCAAGACGAGATGGATCTCGCTACAACCCATTAGCGCCTTATAGGTAGTAGTGTACAAGGTTGTAATAGACCACGGGACTATCCAGACGTGACCGATTTGCAGACGGCGAATTTGATGGTTTCACCCTACGCAAAGTTCTGAACGCAGCGCAGACTGCAGTAACCAACTGTGTAATTCGTAGTGGAGGCTTGTTACAAGGATCCCTAGTTGGAGCCTGGCGATCCCCAGATCCACTCACAAGCCAAGCCCTCGCTGATCTACCGCTGCGTTGCTCTTGCTCCACCCCTCCATCATCCACAACGGTTCCCGGCGCGCTGTTCTTGAACCATCAACGAAGAAGGCCTTGGGCACATGAGGTTCCAGATTTGTGGATTGCAAGTACGGCTCGAAAGAAAAGTCCCGAACTTGTGATTAACTGGATGTGTACTGTGTAGACTCTTCACACCACAGAAAACAGTCGGCGACCCGCTCTCCCGCAGCAAACGACGTTTAGAAACCCGTTCAAGGGCGAGATTCTGCCGCGGCGAAATCGGCGATACCGAAGAGCTACCAGAGTACCGGCGAGGTAGAATTACACGGAATGGCCTTCAGAAAAAAATAATGACAAGATCAGCGGTTCTAACGGCGCCGCACTCATATCTCGACTCCATCAGCACCTCAAGCAGCCCGGCACAGAGCCTAACGTCGAGCAAGATGATGTTCAAAATCGCGGAATGCGGACTACTGAGAAGTGACGTTCAGGGAATGTGGGCTGACGGCGATGCTTCAAACAATGAGCCGTGTACCAGTTTGGTGGTTTGAAGTCTACCTGCTGGAACCCGTCGCCGGTGCCCGTCGGTGACGACTACGACTACGTTCGTTAGACCTTGAAAGAGCAGCATCCACGACGAGCCATTCGCTCTGCACAGTATATCCTATTATAGTATGCGGCAGTTGAGGTTTCTGGTTGCCGCCAGCCTTCCTTTTCTCTCAGGGTTCTGCTAACCCACCAAGTCATCCCGTCCAGTCAAAGCAAGCCATGTCGTCCACCCTGTTTGTCCGGCGCCGACAGCCATCTGCGACACGGATGGGAAGCTCCCCGCTTGCAGGGTCCGGCCACGGCTTGCTTGTTTGCAATGGGGCCAGATACGCCAACAGAGTGGGCTGCTCTGGAAATCTCTGCGAAGGAAAAACTGTCCGCCGCAAGCACCGCACATGGTTGCGATGACGAAATCAGCTCCATGGGACGGGGCCCAACACGGGCTCGGGCGCCATGTCCCTGCACACCTCCACTCGTTCTTCTGATCTCGCCACTGGCCTCAGTTTGATGAGGTGCGCGAACGGTTAGACTCGGCCACGAGTCATTGCCGTCTTGGGCCCCACGGTTGATAATTCCGCTCTATGTTAAAGAGCAGGATCGTCTCTCTCGATACACAACACACCGTCATCCAGCATCTCTGGCTCGTCAGGAATCGAGGCAAGCTGCTCCTACTAAATGGCTACCACGCCTTGCTTGCTCCTTGTCATTCGGCGTAGCTATCTGGTCTGCTCAAACCTCTGTCCTTGGAAGACAGCTTCACCATGACATCATACATCATGATGCCCGCAAGGTCGTATACGGACGACTCGCTGCCCACCATCAAGGACGACCTCAGCATACCCGGAAGCAACGGGTCCAGTCCGGTGCTTGTGATGCCAAATGCGTACGACCGGCAATCGAGCAACCCGATCACGACGGCCTTGTCGCCGCCGCCGCAGGGCTTCAAACATTCTAAGCCCCGGCGGCCGCAGTCTCACCTTCGACTGAGAAGCGAGTCGGGTCCGGCGCTGCATTCGAACCAAGCAGGCTCTCGCCAGTACACGCACTACAATCCGGACAGCCCAGCAGACAGTCGACCGTCCCCTGCGAGGACCTCAAGTCATGACGGGACCAGCAGTGTGGAGGACTCCCACTCGAGCCGCAGACTAGGCCCAGAGCTTAGAGGCTTTTCCGTCAACGGCAGAGTCCTCCCGGACTTCTTCGAGCCTGCAGTTATCAAGATGGCCTTCTCTGACGAGGCGACGGTGCGGAAGCTCCGTACGTTCGCTGAAGCGAGGCACAGCGGGTCGGATGTCGAGTTCCTGTTGAAGGTCGGTTCACGAATCCCATTGCAGCAAGACCTGATCCCGCATACTAATCCGCCCCCAAGGTAGATGAATACTACCGTGCCCTTAGAGATCTCATTTCTTCGATGAGTTACATCTCAGCAAACTTCACGGGCTTGACGGCAACAACTCCACTTGAACTCTCGTCTGAGGTGGCCGCCACCCTGAAGTCCGACACCAAGTACTGCGTGAGGTCGGCGCTACCAGCCCTTGAGAAGCTGTATCAAGAAGCCAAGCTCGCGGCCGAGGAGCGGTTGTCTCACACCCTTTATCCCGAGTTTGTCAAGTACCAGCTGGCTCGGCCCTTGACCACATCATTACTGGCAAACCGTTCCCCGACTGGAGAGATGGAGACTCTTTATCCGGGGCTTGGGGATGCCTTTTGCCTCACAGACCCGCTTCGTCCCAATAATCCAATCATATTCGCGTCTGATGGGTTGCTCACCATGGCGGGTTATCACCGGAGGCAGCTCGTCGGGGAGAATTGCCGGCTCTTTCAGGGAATTGCTACCGACCCCGAGGCGGCGGGCCGGCTCGGCGAGGCGGTAGAGTCGGGGAGGGAAGCCACCGAGCTGGTCTTAAATTACCGGCTCGACGGTACTCCCTACTGGAATCTCTTGTATATTTGTCCGTTGATGAGAAACGGAAGCGTGCGCTATTTCCTCGGCGCTCAAGTTTGTGTCTCAGAGAACATGGGATCCGACAAAAAGGACATCTTGGGCGTCCTGAACTTTGGCCAGCCCTCGGACGAACCAGCCGATCCGGTCAGCGAATGGCCCACCTCAATATCTTGGCCGGCACGGCGGAGCTCTGAGGCCTTTGAACCGAATCAGGAAGACGACAAGCAGAGCGACAAACCAATCTCCCGTCGACAGCGCTTCTTCCGTCGCTTCTATCGCAAAACGCCTCCGTCCCGTGCTTACTCCCACTCCCGACACAGCACGGCCTCGGATCAGGCACCAGAAAATGACAGTCCTCAGCCCGCCTCCTCCTCCCCGCGCTTGTACCCATCCCCGGCCAGCCAGCGGGCGGAAAGCTCCCACGCCCACCACTATCACCAAGTTGCCCAACCTCTAGACGAACACAGCAGTCCTTACTCGCGCTTCCTCGTCATGCGCTACCCACAAGAAACCCGCACTCGTTCCACCAGGCGGCAGCACGCATGGCCGGACCGTAACAGCGCCAGACACCAGACGGACCCTGCCGCCGCCGCCGTCCCGGACCACCTCCCCATATCTTTCTGCTCCAGCCACGCCCTTCCGCTCCTCGGCATCCGGCCGCAGCTGGCAGCGCGGACAACCCACGAGCCGACCGCGTCGCTCCTCGACCGCGACGTCTTCTCTGTCCTGTCGTCGCACCTCCGCTCGCCGACGGCCCGCAACCGCGCGTTCAAGGCGAATGTGCTTGCGCAGTTGGCGCGCGGCGAGAGTGTGACGGCCGAGCTGATGGTTCCCTTTGTCGCTCCTGCTCCCGCTCCCGCTGCCGCTCCCGCCCCCTTCATCACCACCTCCGCAGTCGAGCGCTCCTCGTCCTCTTCGTCTGCCTCTTACTCCGCGGGGGCCGCCTCTGCGGGGGGAGGAATCGGGGCGGCAGCAACAGCAGGAGCAGGAGCAGCAGCAGCAGCAGCAGCAGCAGCAGCAGCAGGAGGAGGAGGAGGAGGAGGAACCAGAAGAGTGGGCAAGTCGGGGAAGGGCGTCAAGACGACCGTGGCTGGTAACGGTGCCAGCTATTCGTCTGCGAACCCTGCTGTGCCTCCGCCGGCATCGCCGCAGCATGCCGACGTGCCGTCTTCTCCTTCGGAAAGCCGGCCGCGGCTGAGCGGAACGCTGGACCGGGGCGCCGAGTTCCTCAGCCAGGTCCTCTTTTCCGGGGGCGGCGGCAAGACCACGACGGCGCTGAGGCGGGTGGTGAGCCGCTGGGTTCCGTTGAAGGACGGGGACGGACGGATTGGGTGGGTTGTGCTCGTGCTGGTCCCGGCTGATGGCGGGGGGTTGTGAAGAAGAAAGTATATGATGGATGGATGGATGGATGAATGAATGAATGAATGAATGAATGAATGAATGAATGTTTTGATGGTTGGATGTGGTCATCAGACATGAATGGATGATGAGCTGCTCTTGCTCTACTACAATATTCGGGAGGCACTTGCATGGGATATCAATCCATTCAGAATATTACGCAGCTGGTCATGTAGAAGGTTTTGTAGAAGTTTGCTTATTACCTCAAAACTCTCTCGCCTCCCCAATCGCGCAGACATCAAAGACACCCGTCTCGGGAATGCCGCTCGCCTCGAGTGCCTGCTTCAGCAGCTTCGGCGGCTCTTCGACATCTTCTATCGTCAGGGCCCAGGTGCCCCAGTGGATGCCCATGGCGCGCTTGCAGCGGGTCTCCTTGAAGATCTCGACGGCGTCGTAAGGGTTGGCGTGCATCCAGCTCCACATCCAGCGCGGCTTGTAGGCGCCGATGGGGATCAGGCCGAGGTCGAAGGGCCCGCGCAGGGCGCCGATCTGGGCGAACTGGGGGCAGCGCGGCAGCGAGTCGTACTCGGGCCCGTAGTCGTCCACGCCGACGGGCACCTTGGGCACCCGCCGGTAGCCCGTGTCGCCGCCGAACCAGACGGACTTGCCGCCCGACCTGACGGCCCACGACGCCCACAGGGTGTGGTTCTGGTCTCTGTGCGAGCGTCCGGAGGCGTGCTGGCAGGGAAGGCAGGTGATGCGGGCCGAGATGGTCTCGGGGTCGGTCTTGTCCGGGTCCAAGTCCTGGACGTGGGCGTCCTGCCTCGTCAGGACGAGGTCGGCATCCTGCCACCAGTCCATCTCGGTCACGTTGTCGATGCCGCTGTCGCGGAACCACCGTTCCAGGCCGAGGCCGACGAAGAAGTGCGCGCTGGGGTTCCGGCGGGCGAGCTCCCGGACGCTGGTGTGCGAGAGGTGGTCGTAATGGGAATGGCTGATGACCACGGCGTCGACGGGGGGGAGGTCGGAGAGGGAGCACGGCGGCGGCGTGTACCGCTTGGGCCCGAGCCACTGCACCGGCGCGCAGCGGTCCTCGAAGACCGGGTCGAACAAGACGCGCAGCCCGCTGGGGAACTCGACCAAGTAGCAGGCATGTCCGAGCCAGGTAGCGCGCAGGTTGGATAATCCAGCCCGCCTCTCCCTGAAGTCGGGCTTGACGGCCGGGATGTTGACGTTGGACGTGTCGGGGGTGGACCACTCGCCCGTGATCATGGACCTGCGAGGGAAGGTCAGCACAGCACGGAATGCAGCCCCAACCAAGGATGCGAAACATCGCCCCCCCCCTCCATTTTCCGTACCAGAAAATCCTGGCGACCACGAGAATCACAGATCGAGGCGGATCACCGGCCGACGGATGGGGGTTGCGGAACTTGATGAACTTCCCGTCGGAGCCCTTTACGTGATGCGTAGCCTGGCGGGCCTCATCGGGGACGTCGGCGGCCAGGTCCAGCTTGGAGACTGCACTTGAGTATACAGCCATGGATGCGGCGGCGGCGGCGGCGGCGGTGGTGGTGGCGGCAGCAGCAGCAGCAGCAGTGGAGACAGGTAGGGCGGATGCGTGCAGAACGGTTCCGGTCGGCGGTTTCGGTCGCGATGCGAATAAGCGGCGGAGTCTTGCAGCAAGCCGTTCCATGTTCCATTGCAGGACTGGCGGGCTCAGTCCTGTTTTAGGCTTATCATGTTCTTATTTGCGTTTTTTTTTTTCCCTGCTCTTTTCTCCAAGAATTCTCTTACGATTTCAGAATCGGCATTTCGGTTGTGCCGAGCATCGAGGCCACGCCATCTTTTGACATGCGTTCGGTGCCTTCGTGGGCAAGACCGGATCTAACGAAGCAGAAAAGACTCCGCTAACTCCGGCTGCAGGGCCCGTTGTCGACGGGAACGCGCCGAGACCCAGCTGCTCCATCAGTCCCTGGGTTCGCCGTCTGCGCGCCTGGGCCACGCACACTTTTCGAAGCAACTGCAAGTCCCACCGGCCGAAAGGTCCCGCTGTCCCGCTAACCCGCTAACCCATCTTTTTTGGAGCATGATTCGGGTTGGGGTTGGGGTTCACCTTTCCGTTCCTCCAAGCTTGGCTCTGAGCTTCACGCCTTCCCGCAACTGGCCTGACCAACTGTTGACTTCTACCGCCCGTGGTTTCCTGTTATGCACAGCCACGCAGCCCAGGTGAAGTTAACTCTTAGCATCCTCGCGGGGCTTGAACTGGAGGGTGTCGCATCACCACACCATCCCCGTCAGGTCATCGACCGTCGTACCACACGCGTATCCCGGACAGTGTTTCGATACGACTCGAAGGGCGCAATTTGGGGTTCCGAGGGGCGGATAAAGGGAGAACCAAACCCATCAGCTTCTGTGACAAAAAAAGAAGATGAAAAAGTGGAAGGACAGGAAGAAAAGAGAAACTGGTCCCAGAGTGCCACCGCAGGTTCTGGCGTCTGATAGGTGCAAAAATAAGGACGGCTTCCAATCTGCAGACAATAATATATCCGGGTTGCACCGCCGGCATTCTCACAAACAGCCTCGTCGACGAAGCCCGGATGCCAAAACGCCCATGGCAATATGCCGTTCCACTCATGGGGCGCCCCTTCGGACATTTAACCGTGCCCGCTACCCATCCGCCGGGCCAGACCGTGGGGTAGCCTGCATTACTGGCAACTCTTTCAATAAGCGCAACCTCCGACTCAGACTAAGAGGACCACTGTTTTAGTGCCGGGCCACGCCCACTTGCACCTCAATCCAAAGTATAACACCTTACCGCATATGCAGGAGAGGAGGGATGGATTCGGAAACATCGAGATCTTGGCGAACTGGTTGTCTTGTGCAATAATACTATATCTCGGGTCTTCAACCTGCTGGGCTCCTCATTGTGCTGTTGTTTGTGTTTGTCCGCAACAAGCATTCCCCAGAGCACCGACCCGTGAAAGGAGTGATTGGCACTCGGCAAGTCCCTTTTCTTTGCGGAGCGAGCTTCATCCGACAGCCAACCACCCCCCAATGTATTCTCTGCTCGTTGCCCTCCTCTGCGCCGGCACTGCCGTCGACGCCGCGGCCCCCGGGTCTGCACTCCATCGCGGCCGACAGGCCCGTGGGAGCCACCATGCAGCCCAGGCTCTCCAGCAGCGACAGGCCGGAACAACTCTCACCGTCGACCTGTCCACGACGTACCAGAGGATCGACGGGTTCGGTACCTCGGAGGCCTTCCAGCGCGCGGTGCAGATGAGCAGGCTGCCCGAGGAAGGACAGCGGCGCGCCCTCGACGTCCTGTTTAGCACCACCAACGGCGCCGGGCTCTCCATCCTTCGCAACGGCATCGGGTCCTCACCCGATATGAGCTCCGACCACATGGTCTCGATCGCGCCCAAGACCCCCGGCTCGCCCAACAACCCGCTGATCTACTCCTGGGACGGCTCCGACAACAAGCAGCTGTGGGTGTCGCAAGAAGCCGTGCACACCTACGGCGTCAGGACCATCTACGCCGACGCCTGGAGCGCCCCGGGATACATGAAGACCAACGGCAACGACGCCAACGGCGGCACCCTGTGCGGCCTCAGCGGTGCCCAGTGCGCGAGCGGCGACTGGAGGCAGGCATATGCCGACTACCTCACCAAGTGAGTAGGACCTCCACGTTCTCCAAC
>NW_027192600.1:91289-108558 GCF_042370625.1 Thermothelomyces heterothallicus | reverse complement strand
CCCCCCAAAAAAAAAGCTGAGATCTTCGGTTTGTCCGGCCAAGGCAGCGGCGGAAGGAAACGAAAAGAAAAGAAGCTAATAGTGGAATTCCAGATACGTCGAGTTTTACCAGGAGTCCAACGTGACGGTTACCCACCTCGGCTTCATCAACGAGCCAGAACTGACGTAGGTTCCCCCTCCCCCCAGTCTCTTTCTTCTTCCCCCCATATCGACCACGCATCTCTCGGTTCACTACTGACCACACAATTTCTCCCTCAATCTTTCTTGTGTAACAGAACGAGCTACGCCTCGATGCGCTTCTCCGCCTCCCAGGCAGCCGAGTTCATCCGCATCCTGTACCCGACCATCCAGAAGTCCAACCTGACCTATAAGCCGACCATCGCCTGCTGCGACGCTGAGGGCTGGAACTCGCAGGCTGGCATGCTGGGTGCCCTGAGCTCCGTCAACTCCATGTTTGGCCTCGTCACGGCGCACGCCTACACCTCGCAGCCGAGCTTTCCCATGAACACGCCACACCCGGTCTGGATGACCGAGGCCGCCGATCTGCGTAAGACATCCCTCTTTCTTTTCTCATCTTCCTTCTTATCTTTCTTTCTTTCTTTTCCCTTTATCTTTCTTTCCAGAAGAAAAGCTGACGTGCCATGTTCAACAAAACAAAAAAAGAGGGAGCGTGGACCTCGGCGTGGTACTCGTACGGCGGCGCGGGCGAGGGCTGGACGTGGGCCAACAACGTGTACAACGCCATCGTCAACGGCAACGCGTCGGCCTACCTGTACTGGATCGGCGCGCAGACGGGCAACACCAACAGCCACATGGTCCACATCGACGCCAACGCCGGCACCGTCGAGCCCAGCAAGCGGCTGTGGGCGCTGGGCCAGTGGAGCCGCTTCGTGCGCCCCGGCGCCCGCCGCGTCGCCGTCTCGGGCGCCTCCGGCAGCCTGCGCACCGCCGCCTTCCGCAACGAGGACGGCTCCGTCGCCGTCGTCGTCATCAACAGCGGCGGCGACGCCGCCGTCAACGTCGGGCTCGCGTCGTCCTCGTCGGCCGATCAGCAACCCGCCTCGGCCAAGGCCTGGGCCACCGACAACTCGAGGGCCATCGAAGAGATCCAGGCCAGCTCGGCCGACGGCGTCGCCACCGTCAACGTTCCCTCGAGGTCCATGGCCACGGTGGTGCTGTATCCGGCGGCCGACGCGTGATGTCCGTCGGCATGCAGGGGTGTCTTTGTACATACATACATACCGTGTGCTCTGCGTGCTGTTCAGGGGCTCGTGAAGCACCTATCGTGCATCTAGACAAGGTATCTATTTGCCTAGGTGGTAGCTCGATGGCCCAATCAACCGTCTTTGGTACATCGAGGAACGCTGTGGCCTTCGATCCCATTTTCTCCCACCAGCCTTCCCAATTCTTCACGGTGCCACGATTATTTAATTCTGTGTTCAGCTAAAACCCATACCTGTTGACTGAGTGGAAGAGAACAATCGCATCGAGGAGAGAACACACCTTCAGCCTAGTAATAATCACATCTTGACACCATTAAAGCCTGTCACGTGGATATCTGAACGCGTCTAGCAATACTAGGAGCACAAGCAACAGTAGGATGTGAGAAGAGAAGAAGATATATCACGGAGGAGAGTGATGAGAATAGCATGGCCCTTGAGGACGATATCTGTGATGGACTATCTCTCTCTCTCTCTCAACGGCGAACCCTCTCGTTCGGCTAAACCTGCTTGAGAGTACCTCCACGACTGCTGCTAATTTACCCTCCCAAGCGCATGTTCCATAATTAGCCCTCGCCTGATGGCAACAAAACAGACTGTTATTAATTTAACCCGCCAAAACACCGCAAAAAAAAAAAAAAATCAAGGCGCGAGCCGCAACGGTAGCCCGCCCGCCATCTGCACCACCACCGGAGAACCGACACCACCACCAGCAGTAATAGTCGAAATAGCAGCAGCAGCGCCGCCGGTACCAACAGGACTAGCTGCAGCAGCGGGGAGGGACGCCGGCGCCGAGCACCACGTCACGGTCCCGCCGCCGGGCAGCGCCGCGGTCGTGACCGTCGTCTGCCGGGTCTGCTGGGTCGGCACCGCGACCCCGAAGCAGATTGCCGGAGGGAGGAGGGCCGAGGCGGGGTGAGGAGACGACGGCGGCAGTGAAGGAGGGGAAAAAGAAGAAGAAGAAGAAGAAGAAGGGTAGGCGGCGCCGCCGACGTAATACGTTATGCCCGCAGTGGTTGGGAGGATGACCGGGGAGGGAGGCGGCGGTGGAGTAGGGGGCACCTTCGCCTGGGATCTGTGGAAAAAAAAAGGGGAGGGGAAGAACGGTTAATTAGTAAATCGATAATTCAGCATCGCGTCAGCTTTGTTCGACGGTCGTTGGGGGACGTTGTTTCCATTCTCAGGACCACCAGGTTTCAAATCCGCAAAAACAAAACTGGTAATTGATTATGCGGGAGGGCCTTTGTTGCTTACCCAGAGTACGTGGTTAATTGGGGAACGAAAATGCTGGTTGTAGCCGGAGTGTAGAGAATGTAAGACGACATCTTGACGACGAAACCTAGGTCGGTTGGCCGGTTGGGCTAGGTGATTAATAAATACGGTGATGATGTTTGCAGCCGAACGTTGGACTTTAATATTAATCGGTCGGTCGATGGTCGAAGCTGCCTTCGCGCATGTTGCGAAATCAAGTGAAGCCGAACGAGGACCCTCAATAATTAACAGCTCGAGGAAGGTGGGTGCCCATTGTTTAAAGGTGCTGTATTAGTTCCGGAATTTAGCAACGTAGGCACGAGGTCACGCTTTCATCTGATGGATTTTGGCCACGGACTTGGATTCGACTACCTCACTGTGAAACTGCAAAAGCGACGCCGCAATTGCACCTAAGTAGGTATTCTGACACTCACTTAATTACTAATTACTATCTGTTCAGATGGTTGAATTTCAAGACTAGACTGTAACGGAACCTGAGAGGAATTCATAATTACTGACGAGGTTCCAACAGCTCAGCCCTTGATTATAGACTGCGCCCTGAACCTGTTCCACGCTTCGTTTTGACTCTAGGAAAACTTTGCCGGTTTCACATCACGACATCAGTTCCGCGGCACGCGCTCATTCAATAATTAGCAGTAACATCTGGTAATTCACATGCTGACAAAGGTAAACAACTCTGGGGCTATTAATTATCCTCCGCGTTCTGGTCGAGTTCAACCACCTGAGCATCCGGTAACCTGAACGTGGTTTTACTTTGTATGTTCCTTAGCCATCTTAGCCGCTGCCGATGCGAGACCCTTCAATGCATCGCGGCGCTTGTACTTCGCATCCTCGATGACGCCTACGCCAGAAGTTAATTAGTGCTACTCCTAGAGAGGCAAAGAGTTCCGTAGCTTCTAAGCAGATATTGGGAACTTACTAATGTCAGCATCGCTCGAGAACTTGGATGTCCAGCGGACAAATGTCGAGTCCGCCAACTCGCCCGAGGTGACGGCCCAGCAGCGGATCGTGCTCACGACGCTCGAGTACGGCAGTTCGGGCTCGGTATTGATGACGCTGTACGTGATGAAATGCTCCAGGTTCTATGTCCCGTCAGTGCACCCGTCCACCCATCTTTCTTCCTTTTTCCCTTCACCCAACCCCCGGCAAGATACTCACGCTGTGCTCGTCCTGTTTCACCTCGACGACGCTACCGTCCTTGAAGGTCCACCTGACTACATCTGTCTCGCTGCTGGTGCTCTTGACATGCTCGGCCTTTGTGATGGCGGGCCAGAACTTGTCGAACTCGGGCAGCTTGATGAAGTGCCAGACGTGAGAGAGGGGAGCTCGAACGACGGCGCTCTCAATCACCTCATTCGTAGTTGCGATGCCTTTCGCGCCGGAAGCGGACATGGCTGAGCAGCAAGTGGCGCGTTCTTCGGGATGACGATGCTTGGTGTTATGGATCGCGCGATTGTCTTGCCGTTCGATGATTGTAGAACGGTGACGTTAATAGCAAGTCGAATAATGCTTTGAGTGCTACTACTAGCTAAGTTCGCACATCTACGAAATTTATCAGTTCATAATCTGCATGGTAGATGGCATTCTGCCAATGCGTTACTCGCTCCTTCCATCCACGATGCATGCTCCCCTTCCCTACGTCATTTGACAGTCATGACATTGGTGGGGTCTCTTTCCAGCAGAAAACAGCACCTAGTTGGGACGACAACTATGGCTAGCTAAAGTTAGTGGGGGTAGCATGGCTTCTTCGCTCTCGAAGTCAGGTGGAGGGACGACAGGACCAACAATCACTGGTCTAATCCTTGCTCATTGGCGCGGCAGAAGCCACAAGCAACAACTCGGACGAGGCTCGAGACGAGAACAAGCTCAAATGAACCGGAAGAGAGGTGCACAGTTTACACATATACACTCCTCTCGACCCAGTAATTTCGGGAACGTGATCGTTAATCCACCTACGCAGGAGCCGGAAAAGGGTTTATATGTCGGGCCTTTGGAGGGTTAGACAGCCTCAAGTTTCGTATTTGGGGGCAAAAAGGTGCACCGCTTCCGAATTCGCCCCCACAATCCCCACGGACTTCAGCGCCCGGTTTCCGGGGCTCGTTGGTGCATGCCCCTGGGGCAAAATCGCTGTAGACGGCATCCAAATAAAAAACAGAGGGTACTCCATACATTGTGCTTTTACCGAGCGGTTGATGAAAAGCGTCAAGCACAGCGCAAGCCCATGGACCACGGATCATGCCGTACTTGCAATCCAAACGCCGAAAAGCGCGCTGCGAAATGTTGTTGTTTCCAAAAATAGACAGGTTTCGCCAGTCAGTGTGGCCAGAGAGGCGTGGTGGGCTTTGTGGCTTTCGGCTCTGTTCTCCACTAGGAAGACAAGGGGGTTCCGAGCGCGCGGGGGCTGAACGTTCCTCGAAGTTCACGAGCCCAAGTCGGTGCCTACTTAGTGTAGGTATGTATGTAATCCGTACTTACTGCGCATACCTTACCTGCTAACGAATACACCAAGCAATGTATGGACGGTATGCACGTTACTGTCCGCTGGTAACGTTAAATCGACTGCGGGCTGGATTGGTCCAATTCCGCGTGCATACAGAGCATCTAGACACTATTTTGTCCATCAAGATGCTCGATAAAGATGGACGGCCAACAGAACTGAAAGTTCAGCCACGCCAACTTGCCCAAGTCTGGTGAAAGCGCTTGAGTGTCGGCAGGCACCGAAATATCGGCCCCTGCCCACCTAAATGTAGCGTCGGGAGTGGAGTTGGCCGACGGCACGACAGGGGTTGACATCCCCAGATATCCCCCTCCAGTCTCCCCCTCCAGTGTGCGGGATTGGGTGTTACATCCACTACTATGTACTGTTGAGACTGGGGTCCATATGTGGTTGGTTCTCTCAAGATGAAGACGAGATGGCAACAAACAGGTTCACACCTACCCCTACCCTGGACCTGTGGACCTTCGCACATACTTCTCTCAGTTGAACCATGCCTAGGACCTTGCAACGTAATTGGATGAATAGAAGGAATGCATTAGGCTTCGCCGGGATCGAATTTGGGAGGGCGGTTTTGCGCGACTGCGGTGAGCTGTCGGACGAGTTGGACCCACAGAATGGGCTCAGCCTCCAGGCGCTGGCTGCTGATTGCAAAGCCAACAGATGCAGGAACTTTTAGCCGACCTTTGTCGCCAGCCTGAGTGCTGGCTGAAGTTGTGTTTCCCCTTCTCTTCGGTCTTTTTTGTTTTTTCCCCAACTTGTTTGAAGCGGATCCGACCAGCCTCGTCTGAGACTCAGTGGACCCTGAACACTGGGCCGGCGCGATCAAGTGAAAGCCAGCCTCGAGGGCGGGGGCCAAACGTCGCATGCCACACACCCAATCTGGCGGGAGCTCTGCGAGATTTTCTCTTTGACAAGCTTGAAGAACGCAGGCTGCGCGTGCCATCGTCACCGCCACATCGAAACCGAGTGGGAGTTACTTCTCTCCATGGCCTGCCTCGGGACCTTACGCGCCTTCCCGGCAGCGCTTATAGCGCTGACCCTCGCCTCTGCGGTGCGAGCTCAAGCTACCGGCGTAGTCGACTTTGGATTCTACCCAGAAGGAGCGCAAGATTGTCTCTATAGTGCCGCTGATAGCTCCCAATGCGCGTCGAAGACGGTGGAAGCGACCAATGCGTGTTTCTGCCGAAATGGCGGGGACTTCATCATAACGGCTGCGGCCTGCATCGGCCGGTCATCTCGCGACGATCTGAGAACCACGTACCAGACAATGCGAGAAGCTTGTGACAACTCGGAGACGCCCATCACCATCACTGAAGACGAGTTCATGGAGGCTGCGGACGATTCCGGCGCGACGACAACACAGAGCTCGAGTACAGCAACTTCGAGCATAACCAGCACGGCCACGACAACATCAACATCAACACCCCCGCCGGATGACAAGAAAGATGAAGGAAGCTCCGGACTATCCACAGCTGCTCTGGCGGGCATAATTGTCGGTGCCATCACAGCACTCGGGCTGCTCGGCGCATTGGCGTTCATTGTGCTCAGACGGAGGAAAAAAACGGGAGAAGAGTCGCATCCCATGCTGCCGCAGCAAGCGCACCACTCGATGGCATTCTCGGCAAGCGGCGCGTCGACCGCATACTACAGCAGTCCTCCGCCAGACTCGGAGACGTGGCCGAAGAAGGACTGGGGAGCATCGCCCGACCCACGGAGCAGCGTACGGGCCAGCGGTTTCAACTGGGAGTCGCCGTCCCATCTCGCATATCCCGCCTCAGCGCTGGCACCGTCGCCCCCATTGCAGATCCAGGAACTGGACGGGCGACAGCATTTCCCGCCGGGTTCAACTGAGGCGCCAGTCGAGATGGGGGGCTCACCAGTTACGACGTTGCCACCACCTTCTCGAGCCGGCCAGTACCAGCCATATAACCCTGGACATCAGTGATTCGGGGCCAGGGCCAGGCCAAGCATAGTGTAAAAAAATCGATCTGCGGCATGGTTGCTCCGCTAGGTCGCAGCGAGGAAGCGGCGGTGAGCCAGATGCGAAACCCGGGCCTCTTCAATGGAGTTGTTTGTACGAGCTATGGCGGCGGCGTCTTCTTGATTGTACGGAGTACAGGATGGTACACACCAGTGCGCAGATGGCGGGATGGTCGACATTCAAGGCGGTCAACCCACGGCGCCTCTCCGAGTTGGCGGTTGTTTTTTTTTTTTTTTTTTTCGTGCAGCGTGGGGTTTTAGATTTCTTGATCACAAGGACGGTGACTGGCTGGCGCTTGGTCGAGAACTGATCGGGACGGTTGGGTGCATGCAGAGCTTTTGGGAGTACCCTGATTTGACCGTCAATAACTGGAATAACCCGCTGGCAGATGCGGGGCCTCGCTGAAATGGCACGCAAACCTGCTTGCTGCATGCAGCACTGCATCCATGCAGTCTGCCATCTGAGGAGCATTGAGACGGACGAAGAAGAATATCTGATGCGATTTGCATCGGTCAAAGTTGAAATCGTACGAGTAATTTATGTGTGTCTTAGGCGGTACTCGCAAATGCGAGGTACTGTCATGTGCCTGCTCGATATCCGGGTTAGCTGCACTCCAAGTGGCCTTCGTGCCTGCCTAGTAGGGAAGGAATGTAGGTACCTTCGCATGGTACCTGCCTCATACCGCCTTACGGAGGTAGATACGCTACCCCTGCCTTCCTCGTCATGTAGTTCATGGAGTGCCCTGCGCCTCGACGACCAGACGGGCAATTACGCTTTATCTCGGGTATACTCTGTACCTTCAGCACATACATGGAGGCAGGCACCTTGATGGCCTGATCAGCCCTGAGGCTTCTGTATTCCCGCTGGTGCGGCGCCGGTGGATCTCTCCCCATCTAGCTGTGGAGTTGATCGTTTGTTGGATCCAAGCGTAAGACCCAACCCTCTCTGCAACCCCAAGTTGGTCATCGGGTATATCTCCCGAAACACCCGCATTTCGACATCTCGGCCTCTCGCCTGCATCCCTACCATCCAAAGACTGCCGGCTTCAGGACCAAACCGCGCTAGCCGCCCACGACCGAGAAATGTGCATTGGAAGAGTCGTGCTACCTCCGGATAGTTTGAGGTTGGTTGCTGCAGGTTGCACGGCACCTGCCATCATCCATTGCCTTCAGGTATTCTCTGCTTTGACCTTCTTTGTATGGCCTCGTGCTCTTTCTTAGTTGCACGCACACGCAGGACTGTCGGTGAAGGCGGAGATTCGACAACAGTCCCTGAAGGTTTTCCTCTCCCCGCTCCGCCGCTCTCTTTCCTCCGATCGCGGGTGCACATCCCGGACAGGTAACGCTTGGCGGGTCTCAGCGTTGTCCACCTCTCCCTGATCACACTCTTATACCTCCCTGTCAAATGTCCCTTGGATAGATTCCGCTCCCCTCCCCCTCCCCCTCCTCCTCCTCTCCTTTTCTCTCTCTTTGTCTTTTTGCTTTTTCTTTTTGGCAACTGGCACCCAGGTGCCGGCCGCTTCAACCATCACAATACGCCCATCGCCTCATGGCTGTCATCTCTCCTGTTCCCGGATGGCGGGACATGTTATGGCCCTGTTATAGCTGCTGCAGGAAGATCTGGGTAAGTTGGAATTGCGCCAAACCCTCTGCAACCCTTCCGCCCGTCACGCTTGCTAACACGTGCGCCCGCAGATACCTTCCCTTGGACAGTTTAATCCACAATGCTTGGGCGTAATTGGCCACATCCCTCTTTGGGCTGCTGTCCTGACGGTGACGTTTCGCTACGGGCTCCGCCCTGTGTGGTCCGCCTACCGACCCATCTGGCTGCGCAGGTTCGCAGCTGAGAAACATGTGCTGCCGTCCAGCGTGCCGGACCAGGAGTCTGGCACAAGCGGATCCTTCCGCAAATCCTGGATCGCTTGGAATGGGGCTCTTCTGTTTCTGAATCTTGCTGCCGCGTTTCTGGGCGTCGGCGGCGCTTTGGCCTGGCCAGAGCATGCTCACTTATCCCTGATCCCCGTTGTCCCTAGCGTGAGTTTGCCCGTATCAGAGCCAATCTCCCCGGCCGCGCTGATCCTGGTTGTACAGATCATGTCGGTCATCGTGCTCGCAGTCGAGCGCCCCAGAACAACCCCGGGATCTGTCTTCATCATCAACGGTGTTCTTCTCCTGGCTATGATGGCCATCTTGGTGCTGGTGCCAGGTGCATTCCCCGCTGTCTGGCTCCGCACCCTGGCATGGATAGCCGGCGTTGGCCTGCCCCTGGCCTCCGTTGTCGTGATGCTCAACATGCCCCTGAGAGACCCACTGCTGGATAGCACCGGAATCGGAAAGCCGTTCGCCGAGCCCACTGCCGCCGTCCGAAGCCCCGAGGACATCATCACCTTGTGGCAGTGGATGACTGTGTCGTGGATGGGACCTCTCATTAAGATTGGCTACCAAAGACAGCTCGAGGAAGAAGACATCTGGTCTCTTCCGTATGAGTATCAGCACAGTAGACTTCATATCCTCTTCCGAGAACTTCCGGGCACCGTCTTGGCTAGGCTGCTCAAGGCCAACGGTCTGGATCTCGTCATATCTACAGCCCTTGGCATCCTCCAAACTTTTCTCGAGTCAGCGGAGCCCGTCCTGCTCAAGCAGCTGCTAGCGGCGTTGACCGCTACTGAGCCAAATGTTCGCGCCGCTACGGTGTACGCCGGGATCACCCTGTTGTCGAGGTTGATCAAGATGCAACTGGGCGTGTGCAACCTTTGGTATAGTCGACACACCTATGAACGGGCACGGGGCGTGCTCATTACCATGATCCACGAGAAAACGCTAAAGAGGAAGGCCTACACGTTTCCCAGCAGCCACGAGCTTCCTCCGAGCCAGCCTGAGGAGCGGCAACAAGAGCCCTTCTCTCCCACACCCGGCATTTCCACCTCGACGACCCTCACGGACGAAGAGGCTAGCATCAACGACAATGACAGCGGCGACGTGGGCTCCACCAGCTCACAAACTTCCAAGTTCCAGAAACTCAAATCCTTCGTCCATCACGGCTACACCAAGCTCAAACCGCGAAATCCACCTCCAAAGCCTGACCCCGCCCCCTTCACTCCAGCCTCAACAGGCAAAGTTCTTAACCTCCTCCGGAACGACGCGTATGAGATAGCCCAACGGTTCTGGGACGCCTCCTCCATCACCACCACGCCTCTCAGCCTGATCTTTTCGCTCATTCTCATCTGGCGCATTCTTGGCCCCGCCTGCCTCATCGGAATTTTGGTCCTACTCGCCGGCATGGCCGCCAACGTCTTCCTCATGCGTCTCTTGCTCCGCATTGAGCGCGTCCGCCGCGAGCTCACCGACACCAAACTGCAGCGCATCAGCCAGTTCGTCGAGGCTATCCGCCACCTGCGTTGGTACGACTGGCAAGGCGCCTGGCTCGACACCATCATGGCCAGCCGCCGGCATGAGCTGCGCAAGAGGGTCCACAGCAGCGTCGTCCTCAAGGCCATTGCCCTCGTCAACACACTGGCGGCCTACCTGTTCCCCGTCGCCGGCTTCTGGGCATTCACCGTTGTCAGCGGGCGGCGGCTGACCGTAGACGTTGCATTCCCGGCGCTTGACTTGTTCACCATGTTGCAGACGAGCTTGAGGGAGCTGCCGGACTTGATAACGATCCTTTTAAGCAGCCGTGTCGCTCTGGGCAGGGTAGAGGCGTTTATGCGGGAGCCGGAAAAGGAGGATTTGGTGATGGATGGGGATGGCGTCGGGAACGGTGCGGTAGGAGAGGCGATGGTGGGCCCGCCGGAGGGAGAGCCCGAGATCGTACTGACGGACGCCTCTTTCTCGTGGCCTGGATCTGCGAAGAAGGTGCTGAGGGATGTGTCCGTCACCTGCGGGCCGGGCTTGACGGTGGTCTGCGGCAAGGTTGGGATCGGCAAGACGGCGCTGCTGCAGGCGATGCTGGGAGAGCTGGACCAGCACGGCGGCGAGCGGACCGTGCCGGCCGAGATGATCGGGTATTGCGCCCAGACGCCCTGGCTTGAGAGCATGAGCATTCGGCAGAACATTCTCTTCTCGGCGGTCTACGACAAGGCCCGGTTCGAGCAGGTCATCGATGCGTGCTGTCTGCGGGACGACCTCAATATGTTCCGAAGCAAGGATCTTACGCTGATTGGGGAGAACGGCGTCGGGCTGTCGGGAGGTCAGCGGGCGCGCGTGGCACTGGCCAGGGCCATTTACAGCCAGGCGCGCATCTTGTTGCTCGACGACCCCATCGCGGCCTTGGATCACCATACGGCTAGCGCCATCGTGCGGAACCTCTTTGGGTCGAAAAATTCGTCCCTTACGGCCGGCCGGCTCGTCATTTTTGTCACCCATCGAGTGGACATCATCATGCCGTATGCAGACCAGGTCACTGAGGTTGGCCGGGGAGGCCGGGTGCATACTTTCGACAAGGACGAACTGCGAAAGAACGGGGAGGAGCTGGAGTACCTGGCCGAGCTTGCCAATGCTGCGGCTGCCCCCGGTAACGACAGTGCGGCGGCTCGCGAGGAAGAGGAGCCGATTCCGGACAAGTTTATCGAGGACGAGCGGCGTGTACACGGAGGCGTCATGGCCTCGGTGTATTGGCAGTATGTCAAGGCTGGGAAGCTCCGCTGGTGGGCCACCATGATCGGCTTCTTTGCCTTGTTTCGGCTTTTTGCAGTGGCATACAACTGGTTTCTCAAGGAATGGGGCGAGCAGTACCAGAAAACGTCCCTTGGATCCATCTACAGCATCGAAGTCGCTGGTCTCGGGAGCGACGTGGAGAGCTTGGGAGTGCATGACCTCGCTCAAACCCTCAACAAATCGTCGGCGAGCCACTGGCTCGAGTTTGGACGTTGGCTGCCACCACCCGGTGAAGATGTCCGGCCGTGGCTCCTTGGGTTCCTTGTCCTGTCTTTGGCTCAGGTGCTGGTCCAGACTTGCTCGGACGCGGCACTTGTAGTCATTGTCTACAAGGCCGGCAAGAATCTGTTTGAAAGGGCCATGGGACGAGTGGCCAACGCTACCTTCCGCTTCTACGACGTCACGCCAGTCGGTCGGCTGATGAACAGGCTAACATCGGACATGGGCACCGTCGACGGACAGATCGCACAGCAGCTGGTCATGGTGGCCTGGTACTCGGTCGCCTGGCTGTCCTCGATGATCGTTATAGCCGGGGCGACTCCGACCTTTTTGTTCATGAGCGGCGCCATGACCGTCACGTTTGTTATGATCTTCAACCGCTTCCTACCGGCTTCCCAGTCCCTCCGCCGGCTGGAGACAGTGTATCTGTCACCGCTGTTCTCCAACTTTGGCACCCTTGTCGAAGGACTGACCACCGTGCGTGCCTTCCGGTCCGAGCCGCACTTTCAGAACCGCATCATTACGAACGCAGATGCCTTTCAGAAGATGGACCACATGTACTGGTGCCTTCAGACATGGCTACAGTTCCGCTTCGACCTGCTGTCGGCAGTCAGCTCCTTCACCTTGGCTTTGACGGCCATCCTCTCAGGTCTCTCGAGTGGGACCGTCGGCTTTGTGCTGGCCTCAGCCTCTAGCTTTGTCCAATCCACCCACCAGCTCTGCCGTCGCTACGGCGAGATGCAAATGCAGTTCGTCAGTGTCGAGCGCGTCGTGGAGCTCCTCGACCTCGACCAGGAACCACAAGGGCCTGTGAAGCCGCCGGCCTCGTGGCCGCACTACGGCGACGACATCGTGTTCGACAATGTCACACTTCGCTACGCGCCCACTCTGAACCCCGTGCTCAAGAACCTTACCTTTACAATCCCCGGGGGCGCAAACGTAGCCGTGACGGGGCGTACCGGCTCCGGAAAGAGCACGCTCGCGCTCAGCCTGCTCGGCACACTTCACGCCGACGCAGAGACGGGAGGCAGCATCCGCATTGGCGCGATCGACCTCGCAAGCGTCGATAAGCACGCCCTCCGTCACAACATCACTTTTGTCGCGCAGGACCCGGTGCTGTTCCCGGGCACGCTGCGCGACAACCTTGACCCGCTGGGGGAGAGCGATGAGGCAGAAAGGGCTGACGTGCTCCGCCGCGTGCTAGGGGGTCCATGCGGGTCGGAAAGCAACAGCGGCAGCTTCACGCTCGACAGCCGCGTCGACGGCGGCGGCAAGAACCTATCGCAGGGCCAGCGGCAACTGATTGGGTTGGGCCGTGCGATCCTTCGGCGGAGCCCTGTCGTCATCATGGACGAGGCGACGGCGTCCATCGACGGCGAGACGGCAGCGTATATACAGCAGCTACTGCGGGAGGAGCTGAAGCATAGCACAGTAATCACGATTGCGCACAAGGCGGAGGCGGTGAAGGACTGCGATTTTGAGATCGTCTTGGACCAGGGGCAGGTTTTGAGGGCTGGGCCGAGAGGCTCAAGGTTGCAGCGGCAGCAGCAGCAGCAGCAGCAGCGGGTCGCATGAGGTTGCACGTGGTTATGGCTTCTCAAAATGGGAATGATTGTTTTCTGGCAAAGTAGCGGTTCAAGAGTAGGCATAGACAACAAGGGCATCACGCAAGAGCATTTGGGCAGCGTTACTCCGTACATACAACAAGGGAACTTTTGATTGAATTTGAATCGAGTGCATAATTTACTTAACTCTATCCGTAGCTTGGCGGGAAAGGGTAAGATGAAGTGTGCTGATGACTAAACGACGACACAAAGGGCGCCCAGATATCATCCAATGTGAGGCCATCTCTCGCTTCAAGCTACATAATCAGGGGAGCTCGAGCTCTAGATAGCTCGCCAACCGACGATGATCAAGCGATCAATCAAGGAACGACGACGACACGAGGACACCTCTTCCCCATCCAGGGAACATTGGTACTGTCCACATATTACGTGCATCTTAAGTATCATGACAACGTAACTAATTAGGTATTATTAGTAGAGGACTGGTAATTACAGCCCAACAATTTCAAATCTCCTGCCCCAGCAGGTTAAACCCCGACATAGCGTTCTCCGCATCTAATTACAATGCTTTAACTGTTTGCTGGGTGCGAATCGTCCTTTTGAATGCTTACCATCCTCCATGCCGGATGGTTGTCCTATTTGCTTTCGAGAACGAGCCTGAGCCGTCACCGAGCCGAACACACCCTCTGTTGGTTCATTTCTATCCTTTTTTTTTTCCCTTTGTTCCTTCGAAGATGAGGTGCTGAGGCCTGTTGAGTCTTTCGGTGAATCAACGGCTCAAGTGGAAACTACCTGTAGTGAGGAGGAAGGGGGTGGTAATTAGTGGACTGAAGTGGAACCTTAGAAAACCGGTGACTCGATATCGTGCCCATTATCGAGTCTTCCATTCAGTTGCCAATCCGGATTGTCCTTGAGAGAGGGACGTGGGTAGGTAGGTAGACCTTTAGTTTACGAGCTTGCTGGCTTGCTGGCGTGCTGGCACAGCAACCCAGCCCGTAAGGCCCAGAGAAGCCGGCGAGGTTCCGCCTATTGTCCCTCAAGCAAGTCGGGGGGGAGCGAAGCCTAGGTCGGTCGCGCTTGCAAGGATTCGTAAGGGTTTAGTTATCCGGGGAATGACAACCTGGACATGCCACTATCCGCAGGTTTGAAAGAAAGACGGTATATTACGAGACCAACTATGGCAAGGCCGATGCATTCCTGAATGGTGGAGTCTTACGCAGCAAATAATTAGTGGAATAAGAAGGGAAATGGATTCTAGGCGTCATATGAGCAGCCTTTAGATAGCCACCCACCTTCCAAGCTCGTGTTGACCTTCTATGACGGAGGGATAGGCCGTTGCTGAGTCAGGGCATTACGATGCTTGAAAGGCACTTACATCATACACCTGACGGAGTTCGCGCCGTGGCCGTAGTGTACTGTCTGCGCGAATGGCCCGCTGACTCGGAGCGCCTCGGTGGCGGCGCGTAGTGGCCGACCTTCCTGTGCAATCAAGCGGACAATCTCCACATCTTCATCTGTACTCCGTAGTCTACCCAGTATATTGTAGTGTCCGAGGCCAGGGGACGTCTTTAGGTCTCGCGCTTTAATGCTCTGCGATCTCAAGAGAGTAATTAGAAGGGCCACAGGAATCTCCGAGGGCGGATTATAGCGACTTCCCAAATATGCCGTCCCGAACCTACGTTAGCAGTTCCCCTTGACGGGCTCGGGTACTCGCTCCACGAGCAGTGTTAATTCGAAATTCCTGCGTACCTGTGTGGTTGCTGGAGTGAGCGTATACAGTAATTATTTAATCCGTACAAACTGTGATCCTATGGAGCAACGAAACAGAGACGAACTATGGGAAAGCAACGGTTCCTTCCGTTCAAAAGAGGAAAGAGGGAACGTTGCAGGGGAGGGACGCGGTATTGGCGGCTGGCAAGCGGCCAAGCTCGATTCCGCGCTTGATTGCACGATAAAGAGGGGCCGCTCTTGCTTCTGATTCGGTGGCGCCGTTAAGAGATTCGGTCACTGCGGGTCGCCGAGCCTGCCATCCAGATCCACCTTCCCAAGTTCTTGGTGCTTCTGGTCGGCTTGTCAGTTCTTGATTGCATTTCTTGCAGGGGGTTTAACCGGATCGGACGGCTGATGGTGCGCGCTATGCGAATCGATCGGCCACGTCGGAGTCCAATGCTACCCCATGGTGGTCTTTGGTTTCCTCTGGCCCCAGCTCTCTTGAGGCGCCTTTAGCCTATCCCGACCGCTCTCTTGTCATTGTGGCGAGAACCCCGATTCGTTTGTTGACCAGCGCCTGCCCAAATCGGTGTGAATACGAGATGACCCCTTCGAGTTTGAGCTGGGCCGCGCTCTGGGCACGTCATTGGCGTGGGTATGCCATGGGTACGCTACGTGGATGCCCCGAAGTTTCGTTTTGTTTTGCTGGGTTGGGCTTCGTTCGGGTTCGGGCCACCCCTCGCATCCATGAGCAATACCTGGCCTGGTCATGTAATCCGCACACACACGATTTCGTACCAAAAGACTTGGCCCCAGAGCCTCCACTGGTGTCGTGTGTGAATCTTATCCCGTATCCCAGACGCAGTGGCGGAGGTCCAACGAGGCTGGTTCAGTCCGGTGGGATGATAAAGACCACGCACCGACCTCCCTCGGGAGGAACGCCTTCGTTCACTTTCACTCGCTTTCACTCGCTTTCATGACCCCCTCCCACGGTGGACGTCGTGCTCTAATAATACTCTTTGGGGCTTACACAGTCGCTCGCTCATACGTGCACTTGTACCCAACCCATTCCGCTCGCTCAACATAGCACCTTTCCCCCGCAGCCATGCGCGCGTTCGCTCTGTCACTGGGCGCCTTGGCCATTGGCCTGGCCAGTGCCCACGAGTACCCCAACTGTGTATGTTGACATGGCCCTGAGGGAGTAGTAGTGTTCATAGAGAGCGGTGGAATGCTGACCTAGACCATCAGGAGGCAGACGGCTGCTACCGCAACTTGATCGACGAGCGGTTCGCCGAGAAGGCCGTGTCCTTCTGTCCCGAGTTTCTTGCCGGGACCACGACCGCTGCGTCGGCCATCCCGACCGATTTCGCCAACTGCGAGGGCGACGTCAAGGCTGTAAGCTCCGCCTGCTCGTGTATCACCTACACGGCAACAGCCACCGCCACCTCCAGCACCACCGAGGTTTCGGAGACCTCGACCACCGAGGTCCCGCCCGAGAGTTCGACTACCGAGGCTCCGGAGACATCGAGTACCGAGGCTCCGGAGACCTCGAGCACCGAGACTCCGGAGACCTCGACTACCAAGTGGACCACCAGTACTATTACCACTACCGCTACACGCACCATCACCTCGTGCCCCCCTCCGGTGACCAAGTGCCCTGGTAACGGTACTACCACTGTTACTACCGAGACCATTGTCACTACCACCGTGTGCCCCGTGACCGAGACCACCACAACGGAGCACCCGACTACCACGTCGGAGTACCCGACTACCACGCCGGAGTACCCGACTACCACGCCGGAGTACCCGACTACCACGCCGGAGTACCCGACTACCACGCCGGAGTACCCGACTACCACGCCGGAGCACCCTAAGCCGACTACCAAGTGGACCACCAGTACTATTACCACTACCGCTACACGCACCATCACCTCGTGCCCCCCTCCGGTGACCAAGTGCCCTGGTAACGGTACTACCACTGTTACTACCGAGACCATCGTCACTACCACCGTGTGCCCCGTGACCGAGACCACCACAACGGAGCACCCGACTACCACGTCGGAGCATCCCAAGCCGCCCAAGCCGACTAGTGAGCAGCCGGAGCCGACTAGCGAGCAGCCGGAGCCGACGAGCGAGCAGCCGGAGCCGAC
>NW_027192600.1:74698-91002 GCF_042370625.1 Thermothelomyces heterothallicus | reverse complement strand
GAGCCCCAAGGCCCCTCCAGCTTCTCCAGTTACATCCCTACCCTGACCACCGTCACGTCGCCCACCATCACGCCCTCTACCACCGGCGGACCCGCGCCGCCCAGCACCTCCGGTCCCGCCACCGCTGGTGCCGGCCGTGCCGTCCGCGGCGTGGAGGGCATTGCTGCCGTTGCTGGCCTCTTTGCTGTCCTTCTGTGAGCGTCGGCCAAGCTCATTTCTTTACGCGCTCCTTGCCTTTTTTTCAGCGCGCGGTTGATGAGTGGCTGCAGGGTCGTTGATAACAGGAGGAAGAAGGAGATGCGCAGAACGGGGAAGTTTGGAGGTTTGAGGCACTTTCATTGTAGAATTTAATAGTGCCACATCGCCAGGTAGCCAAATTTAGGTAGAGGCTTAAAGCAGAAGGCACTGGGCTGCATCGGGGTTACTTGACCATTGCTAGGTGTTGTGTGTGGGAATCTCAATGCTCTTTGATTGAGTGGGGTGTATTATGGAAAACCGTTACATCACCTGGTCCAATGGTGATTACTCGAATCCTGCATTCGACACCACCAACTTCACAACACATAATGGCCGATCATCTCGTGGTCGCGCGACCCGCCACACTGATGTATAGGCAGGGCTTCAGTTTAAGTCCCGCGGTGCTTTCACGGCTTCGTTTCGTTCCGAGAGCATCGTTTTCGAATTCCGCCGTCTGCCGTTGGCAGCCGCCCCCAGAACCAGATAAACCACCGGTACCGTACAAGAAGGGTTTTCAGTTTCAGGCCCGCCGCGTCAAACCGCCACCGCCCTTCCTAGGAGAGCATAGCAAGGTTCGAACTAAGTTCTTGGCCGATTTCCTCAAGCAAGCCCGCTTTCCGGGCCGCGACTTCCTCCAGACCACGACCTTGGTCGACTACTGCGTGTCGGCTGCTTCAAAACCGCTGCCTTGCGAAGATCTGGGAGAGACGGCTGCATTCAAAGTGCTTCGGGAACTCTCTGTCGGAGATAGTCCCTGGCGGGGCCGCGGCTCCCAGGTCGTCACTTGCAAGCGGCGAGGCCATAAAGAAGCGCTTGTCGCCAAAATCTATGATCCTCTCTATTACCCCTTTGCCGACCCCGACTTCAGTTACATACCAAATGACGTCATTGCGAGCGCGGAAGGCGACTTCACTCTTGAATCCGCGGCCTACGCCCAGTTGGACAAGAGACTCGGCGGGAGCCTTATACCCAAATTCCATGGATCATGGCTCCTCGAACTCCCGCTCAAGCGAATCAATAGACCTGTTGGCTTCATCCTCATAGAGTACTTGAAGGGCGTGCATTTAAAGAACCTGAATCCAAAACTTTACACGCAACAGGAGCGTCTTCGAGTCCTTGAGCTATGCATGGAAGCGGAAATCGAACTGCGCTTCGCCGGCGTAATCCATGACGACATCGCACCCCGCAACATCATCTGCTCCGGCAGAGACTTCCTGGCCCGAGATTTTCAAGTCAAGATCATCGACTTCAATTTCGTTGAAATCCTCCCGTTGCTTGAGGGCAAGGCGCCCTACGAGTCAGAGCCGTTGCCGGAGTCACCCGTCGAGTTGTTTTGGAACTCCCCGTCTGACGAACTGGTGGTCTGGCTGCCCGAAGGTTGGGGGAAGTCTGAATGGAACCGGTGGCTGAAAGAGATGTGGGGTACCTCGACGAGGTTCATGCCCGTGCCGGAGGATCTGCTTCATGAGTGAGAAGAAGAATGGGAACAAGCAGTTGTTTTCAAATGAATGGCAGTGCTCTGGGACTTGTTAGAAACCGTTTGTCATCGTTCATTATCAGTGTTGGGGTTGGAGAAGGAGCACGAAGGAGCGTGGATGCTGTCGAACGGCAATGAAAAATGGAATCACGACAGAGAGATACGGATCTAATTATGCGTTGAAACATATACGAGGGCCAACCCAGTTTGGTTTCTCGAAACACAGAGACTCGGGTAGTAATCTCGTGTACATGCTGTCAGTAGTACTCTGTAGATGTGTTCAGTATCACCCAATGAGCATTGATACTCGGTAGGGTCTCCTTCTCTAGGTCTTGGTGACTAGAAGGCAGCCAGTTTCGAAGCTCAAAGAACAGCTCCAACAAGGTAGCTTGGAGCAGCCTGAAGTAGTGAGTCTAGATTAACCCTGAACTGCTTAGCAGTTCTTCTTTTTCTGTTCTTTTCTTTTCTTTTTTCTTTTCTTTCTTTCTTTCTTTCTTTCTTTCTTTCTTTCTTTCTTTCTTTCTTTCTTTCTTTCTCCCCCCCCTTCTTGCTTTCTCAAGTCCACGCCAAGTTACGGTGATTTCCTAGGACTCTCGGATCGTGCAAGAATCTTCAAGGTAATTACAGTAATTACAGCTAGGAAGGCAATGTTGAAGGACCAACTGCTAATGCTGTAGGTTTGTGGACGAACGCTTTTCTGGTCAAGATCCTGATAATGTACTTAAGTATGGGGGATTGGTATTACAATCGTAACCTCAGCCTCCGCATGAATCACAACCGTATCACACTGAAATGCCTCACGGACCGTGTTTCAAGCGGTTTGCGTAATCCGGAGAACGTGCAATCGGCTGAAACGCATCAGCACCTTGAGGATTTTTGATACCTGATTCCAGACTGCGCTTGAGCACATGGCGAATTCTGATTCCGCAGCCCGGCTTTCGATGAGGAAATCTCGAGCAGAGAGATCGAAGAGTGAGTGTACTTGCGTGGAAGGTAGTTATGCACGATTACAAGCGAGAAGGAAGCAGCGAGCCCTCAAACGGCAAACAGCCATCCAATCAAACGCCACTTCGAGATACACTAGCGCCACGTGACGGCCCGAGCAACAGAACAGGGGCTGGCTTTCTGGAACCCCCTTTGGGGCGCTGTTCCTAATTTGATCAGGTCCAAGGGGTTTGCCAAAACCAGGATGAAAAGGGGAGCGGTCAACTCGGGATAACTAGCGATTGCCGCTGTGGAAACGAGGAGGAACATCGAGAACATCCTGAAATCGCCAACAAGTGCTGTTGGGAGGTGTGCACAATGATGATATGGGTGCTGGGAAGTTTTAGAAGCTGACCTAGAGACACTGCTAACAATGAAATTGAAACACGCGGCAACGGTACGCCTTCTCGCTCTGTCTAGCACATTCAGAAGCGAGTCCTCTTGATAAATTTGTATTCATACGCAGTACATAGTTATTTGGGGTGCTGGTGCTGGTGCTGGCCGGGGGAGCATGAGGTTCTGATCTTCGCCGGCGCTCTCCAATCCCTTGTGACCTGCGGGGCTCCCCGATCCCTGTGTCATCATCACCAATCTTTTTTGTGCGCGTATCTCGCCGCTTCTGTTGGGAGCGGTCGCCTCCTGGTAATCTCCCATCAATTACCGAGCCAACGTCCTGAACTGCGTCGTCGCAACCGCTCCCAATCTAAGATGCTTTAAAAAGAGAATTGTGCGTCTGTGGCACGCCTTGCTTTTATTCAAGACTTTGTCTCAAGAGTCTGGTGTTGCGCTTCGAAAAAAAAAAATGATCAAGCAACCAAGCTAGCTCGGTATGAAGAGAGGCATGGTGGTGTTGGGGGTAGGTAACTTCCCTGATGTATGCAATCCGTCGGTGCATACGCAGTACTCCGTACTGTGTAGGGGGCCACTGTTTACCATAAAACAAGCTGCGGGGCTTTTGGTTGCTCAGGGAAAGTAACTAGAGCACCCAAGCCCCACGGTGCCCCGGGCGGTGCGACAGTCACGCTCAGCTCCACTACGGTGGTTTCGAAGTTAGCGCCCCCCAGGCCTGATCCGCACCACAACCCTCCCGTCCCGCCAGGCCGCCCGGTCCGTACTTCGCCTCGAACTTCAGCCTCGACCCAAACCATCTTGGGAGGCAGTACCCCCCGTGCGGCATCAATCATCCCTTTTCCCACCCTCCATCTCCCCTAGAACCGATTTCTCGTCGCCGAGTCCTGTCGTCTTAAGCTCGAAACACTCTGCGACCTCCCAACCCCGACGTTTGGCGGCAACCCCCTCCTCGCTCCTGCACCATGTCGTGGAAACTCACCAAAAGTATGTTGACCTCTCCCCTCGCTACATTAGAAGTTGGACACCGTCCACTGCGCAAAGGCAGCTGCGGCCCTTGGTTTTCACATGCGCCACGTTGCTGACCGCTCTGTACGTAAAACAGAGTTGAAGGAGACCCATTTGGGTCCCCTCGCGAACACGTTCTCGCGATCCCCTTCGACGTCCACCATTACAGAGAAGGACGACAAGAGTCAGGGCGCCATTTCCGGAACAGCGACGCCCACAAACGAGAGCAATATAGGTGCGCTTCCTTTACCCCTCCGCCCCGGTTTCGCCTTTGGTGCTTGCGCCCTCATATTTCTGACTGTCGTTTCTAGCCGCCTCGGAAGCCCTCTCCCAAACACCTGTCGTCAAGACGCCCAAACCTGGCATCCTCGTTGTCACCCTTCACGAAGCCCAAGGTCTCTCTCTCCCAGAGCAACACCGAAATGCGTTCAGCCCGTCCCACGGCGGCAGTTCGTTGTCCACAGGAAATGCGCTCAGCATGGCCGGCTCGGCACGGCCTTCGTCGTCTTCCCGGTCGGCGGGTTTCACGGGCGGCCGGCCCCAGACATCCGGCGGATTCAGCGGCATCCCTACCAACCACGGCCGTATTTCCACCAAGTATATGCCCTACGCCTTGATCGATTTCGATAAGGTGCAGGTCTTTGTCAACTCGGTCGAGGGCACGCCCGAGAACCCCCTGTGGGCTGGTTCCAACACACAGTACAAATTCGACGTTTCGAGAGTGACGGAACTTGTGGTACATCTCTACATCCGCAATCCCAATGCCCCTCCAGGATCAGGCCGGAGCCAGGACATCTTCCTTGGCGTGGTCCGCATCAACCCTCGATTTGAAGAGAGGCAGCCGTACGTCGAGGACCCCAAAGCGAGCAAGAAGGACCGCGAGAAGGCCGCGGCCGAGCACGCCAGCCGGGAGCGCGCGCTGGGCCACAGCGGTGTCGAGTTTGTCGACGTGCAGTACGGTACCGGCAAGCTCAAGATCGGCGTTGAATACGTCGAGAACCGAGCAGGCAAGCTCAAGATCGAGGACTTTGAGCTGCTCAAAGTGGTTGGGAAGGGCAGCTTTGGCAAGGTCATGCAGGTGCGGAAGAAGGACACGAACCGGATCTACGCCCTCAAGACGATCCGGAAAGCCCACATCATCTCGAGGTCCGAGGTGGCCCACACGCTGGCGGAGCGGTCGGTCCTGGCACAGATCAACAACCCCTTCATCGTGCCGCTCAAGTTCACCTTCCAGAGCCCGGAGAAGCTCTACTTTGTCCTTGCTTTCGTCAACGGCGGAGAGCTCTTCCACCACTTGCAGAAGGAGCAGCGCTTCGATGTCAACCGCAGTCGCTTCTATACGGCCGAGCTGCTGTGTGCCCTCGAATGTCTCCACGGGTTCAACGTCATCTACCGTGACTTGAAACCCGAGAACATCCTTCTTGACTACCAGGGCCACATTGCGCTCTGTGACTTCGGCCTCTGCAAGCTGGACATGAAGGACGAGGACCGCACCAACACCTTCTGCGGCACCCCCGAATATCTGGCCCCCGAGCTGCTGATGGGCAACGGCTACAACAAGACGGTCGACTGGTGGACGCTGGGCGTGCTCCTTTACGAGATGTTGACCGGTCTTCCGCCGTTCTACGACGAGAACACCAACGAGATGTACCGCAAGATTCTCAGCGAGCCGCTGCACTTCCCAGGCCACGAGATCGTTCCGCCGGCCGCCAAGGACCTCCTGACCAAGCTGCTGAACCGCGATCCACAACAGCGCCTGGGTGCCAACGGCTCCGCCGAGATCAAGGCACATCCCTTCTTCCACGCTATCGACTGGCGGAAACTGTTGCAGCGCAAGTACGAGCCTGCGTTCAAGCCGAACGTGGTATGTATAGCTTTCTTGTTCTTTCCAGTCTCGTCCCGGATTAAGCCAGATGAAACTGACGGACCCGTTTGCAGGCTGATGCGCTGGATACGGCCAATTTTGACCCCGTCTTCACGGAGGAGCTACCCCAAGACTCCTACGTCGATGGCCCGGTCCTCTCCGAGACCCTGCAGAACCAGTTCACCGGTTTCAGCTACAACCGCCCGATTGCCGGTCTTGGAGATGCTGGTGGCAGTGTGAAGGACCCGTCGTTTGTGGGCAGCATGCAGAACAGCCTGAGATGAGGTGCTGCCTCTCTAGAGGGTTGCTCCTGTTCGGCTGCTTTCCTTTTTGTTCCCTCATTTGGGTAAAGCGAACATTGGCGGGGCGCCCCCCGGGGGGGGGGGGGGGGGGAGGAGGAGGAGACTGGACAGCATAAAGCGCATCCAAATCATTTTTTGGGGCTTTTGCAAGCGGGAAGTGTTTAGTGTGCCATTTTCGTATCTTTCACAATTTTGGGACTCGGGCATGGTCAATGGGAATTTTATCTGGTTTTCGTACTTTGTTCCTTTCCCCATCCCCGCTGTTTTTGGGCTTGGAGGCAGAAGAGAGCGTAGACCGCGCTCAACCACCACTCAACGGGGCTGAGCCCTGTAAGAAGAAAAAACCGGAGACTTGGCGACGACACATTGGATCGCATAACAAGTCAGATTTCGCCCGAAGCCGGCCAGGAGGGTCCATTATCCAGATATCTTTTTTTTCCCGATCCACTCGGTGCTCAGGGGATCGATACCGCGACCCGATGCCCGGTGCAAATTATCCCGTCCGTCTCCCGTTCAGCCCCCCCGCGCTAGGGAGCTGAGGCTCTTTCCTCAAAGAGCGCTCCGCGATTTGGCTAAATCCGCGGTGGAGAGCATGTGGGCGAGGGGCTTGACACATTTATCGCAAGAGGGTGGGGCGACTCGTCCATGCGTGGTGACGTCCGCGGGTCTCCTTGATCGTCATGGGCTTAGCTGAGCGTGCCTCTTTTGTTTTGTCTAATGGAGCTGTTTAAAACCCCTCATGCTCCGGCTTCCTCTTGCCATGCTCCCCTTGAGATCCTTCTTCTCATCCTTTGGTACTTAATGTTGTATTTTTTTTTTTTTTTTGGTAAGTTTGTGCCGCCTTTCCCACGCGCTTCTGAAACCAACTCTGCGCCTTCCATCCTGCTGCGGCAAATACGTCAGTGCCAGCAGCTGCCTTCCCGAGACCCCGTCCCGCATGCGGGGCAGCGAGCTTCCAGCTGCTTGTAGCATCTTAACACCCCACTTCCCTGCCGGAACCTTCCCAACATCCAACTCTTTCATGCAAATCTGACGAAATCTCAAGTGCGGCAGGCGGAACTTTTTGGCTTGAATTTTCCCCTTGCACATTGAGGATCCCAAACCGGAAAGGATCCCAGGAACAGGTCAGAAGACGACTGCTACGATGGCGCCCGCAAACACCCTCCCCGCCTGGGCCGAGCTAGAGGCCCACCACAACAAGGTCGGCAAGTCCTTTGTGCTCAAAGACGCCTTCAAGGCCGACCCGAGCCGCTTCAAGAACTTCTCGACCAAGCTCACCCTCCCCGCCGACATCTCGAGCGAGCCCAATGGCACCGAGATCTTGTTCGACTTTAGCAAGAACCTCATCACCGAGGAGACCCTGAGCTTGCTCGTCAAGCTCGCCGAGCAGGCCGGCCTCGAGAAGAAGCGCGATGCCATGTTTGCCGGTGAGAAGATCAACTTCACCGAGAACCGCGCCGTCTACCACGCCGCCCTGCGCAACGTCAGCAACCTCGAGATGAAGGTCGACGGCGTAGACGTCATGAACACCAAGGGCGGCGTCAACGAGGTGCTCGAGCACATGCGCGTCTTCTCGGAGCAAGTCCGCAGCGGCGAATGGAAGGGATACACGGGCAAGAAGCTCACCACCATTATCAACGTCGGTATTGGAGGATCCGATCTGTGAGTGCTGGCCGTGTAACCTGCTTCTGCTCCTCATGTCTCCCCACCTCGCTGACTTGGTGGTGTGATCAGTGGTCCCGTTATGGTCACCGAGGCCCTCAGGCACTACGGCGCGAAGGACATGACCCTGCATTTCGTGTCCAACATCGATGGTACGCACATCGCCGAGGCCCTTGCCGACGCGGACCCCGAGACGACTCTCTTCCTGATCGCCTCCAAGACCTTCACCACCGCCGAGACCACCACCAATGCCAACACGGCTAAGAAGTGGTTCCTCGAGAAGACGGGCGGCAAGGGCGACATTGCCAAGCACTTCGTCGCCCTCTCCACCAACGAGGCCGAGGTGACCAAGTTCGGCATCGACTCCAAGAACATGTTTGGGTTTGAGAGCTGGGTCGGCGGCCGCTACTCGGTTTGGAGCGCTATCGGCCTGAGCGTGGCCTTGTACATCGGCTACGATAACTTCCACAAGTTCCTGGCCGGCGCCCATGCCATGGATAACCACTTCCGCAGCGCCCCGCTTCGCCAGAATATCCCCGTCCTTGGTGGCCTCCTCTCAGTTTGGTACTCCAACTTCTTCAATGCCCAGACCCACCTCGTGGCGCCCTTCGACCAGTACCTGCACCGCTTCCCCGCATACCTCCAGCAGCTGTCCATGGAGTCCAACGGCAAGACGATAACCTCAGACGGCTCGCCCGCGAAATACACTACCGGTCCCATCCTCTTCGGCGAGCCGTGCACCAACGCGCAGCACTCCTTCTTCCAGCTGGTGCACCAGGGCACCAAGCTGATCCCCAGCGATTTCATCCTTGCCTCCAAGTCGCATAACCCCGTCTCGGACAACCTCCACCAGAAGATGCTCGCCTCCAACTATCTCGCCCAGGCCGAGGCCCTCATGGTTGGCAAGACTGCCGACGAGGTGCGCGCCGAGGGCGGCGTGCCCGACAGCCTGGTGCCGCACAAGGTGTTCCTGGGCAACAGGCCTACCACCAGCATCCTCGTGGGAGGTGCCATCGGCCCCGCTGAGCTGGGCGCCCTGATCGTCTACTACGAGCACCTAACCTTCACCGAGGGCGCCGTGTGGGACATCAACTCCTTTGACCAGTGGGGTGTCGAGCTCGGCAAGGTCCTGGCCAAGAAGATCCTCAAGGAGATTGACGAGCCCGGTGCGGGCAAGGGCCACGACGCCTCGACCGAAGGCTTGTTGGCAGCGTTCAAGGCTTATGCCAACCTGTGAGAGATGATGTTTCGCTAGAGTACGCAGTATGTCGGAACGCAGTGCTGTACGGGAAAACCTACATAACTAAATGGTTTGATGCTCCTGCTTCTGTTTTAGCAAATTGGACTATGGAGGCACAATCGTGAGTGATATTGCAATGCAGAGGCATCATCTAAAAAACAAAAGCTTGAAGTCCAACGGTGTCAACAAGATCGTGTGGATGACTTGCAGTGTCATGCTAGCTAGGCCCGCCCTTAGAAAATGTAGTGCTCGTGTCAATCTGGTGATTTGATTGTCTGCTAATGACCTCGACAACAAACGAGCGAGATGGCAGGAGAAAAAGCATTACGAGATTAATAGGAGTCAGGCCGCCGCCCAGAATCAGGAAGCACCAGAGCACCAAATCCGTTTACAGTTTGCTTTTCCCTGTTCCCTGTTTTTACCTTGCCCAGTGGATGAGTCGGTGCACCGTAGAGAGATTATAGCCCTCCTTATCATTGCCATGCTTGTTTGATTGCCAGGTTGTGTGTCCTTTGAAACCACCCAAACCCAATGATCGATTGATTGATTCCCTTGATAATGACTGACAGCCACACCAAAATCACCAACCCATCCATCCATCCAGCCCGTCCCGCCCTAACCCGTTGATGAGAGATCATGTAAGACAGTTTGTTTTCTTTCTGACCTTAACACAAACGCAACCAAAAAAAAACACACTGGCATAGACCCCGAAACACGTCCCAACGCCATCATCCCCACCACCACCGGAAAATCGTACACAGATGCAAGAAAAAAAGAAAGGAAAGAGAGAAAAGAGCAGAGAGTGGAGTTAGAGCTCCCAGTCAGAGCTCATCGACTCGCATTTCTTCGCCTATGGAAAAGAGTCCGCTCGTCTTTTTCGCAGACAACGTCGACGGACGTGGACCTCGGCGACAATTAGATATCCCCGGTATTTCGGCTTCCTCCCATTCTGGTTTCTTATCGCCTCTCTCCTAACCCTTGCATGCATCAGATCGATCTAGGCTTTTCCATGGAAATGTCTGCGCCTTCCGTATCAATCAAGCAAACTGTCCGGCTTGCTCCGGGGTGCGGGGACCATCTTTGCCATTCCCCTAGTGGTAGTTGTTACCCCAGCCGCGAGGCGGGTTGCCGTAGTAGCTGCCGGCGGCGAAGCCCTGGCCAGCATAACCGGCGCCGTAGGTGTTCTGGTGGCTCTGGGCGCCGCTGGCGCTCATGCCGTAGCCGCCGGCCCCGGATTGGCTGCCGTGCAAACCGTGGCCCTGCTGCATGTGGCTCGGGTAACCGTAGCCACCCATGCCACCGAGGCCGCCTTGCTGGTTCGACTGGGGAGGCGGAAGCCCGGTCTGCGAGGGCGCATTGTTCGTCGCAGAGCCCGGACGGGCGGCAGCGCCGAGCGACGGACTCGGTCCGCCGGCGGCCTTGGAGTCACCGAAGGGCTTGAGATCGTCGGCCGCTGACGGGCCGGCGCCGGGCTGCGAGCCGGGAGCGTTGAACGACTGTCCGCCTTGAGACTGATAGGCGGAGCCGCCGCGACCGAATGTGTCATGAACGCCGCCGAATCCGCCACCGAGGCCCTGCTGGCCCGCCTGGGTCGAGCCAGCACGGCCATAGTCACCCAGGCCGCCACCCACACCGCTGTCCCGGTGCAGGGCAGACTGGCCGAACCCTGCCGCAGGAGACGAGTATCCGTGAGGACCCTGAGGGGTGATGCCGTACTGACTAGGTTGGTAGTTCAGACCGCCCTTGCCATACGGGCCGCCGTAGGCGCCCTGGTTGTAGCCCCCTTGATAATTCATGTAGGCGGAGTAGTAAGGGTTCTGATAGTAGGGGTGGCTGCTATAGGGATAGTCATGAGGCTGCTGGGCGTGTGACTGGGCCTGCGCGGTCGGCCCGGTCTGAGCCTGAGTGGTAGCTTGCCCAGGCGTGGGAGTGCCGCTGATCTGCGACTCGTTGTTGTTGGTGCCGCCGAAACGCGACTGCCCGTGCTGAGCACCGCTCTGAGGATACTGGCTGAGGTTGTCGTTCTGGGGCGCGTTATACCCGCTGAACGAACGCTGGGGCTGAGACGGCAGGGCATCCTGCTGGCCCTGGGCCGCCTGTTGCTGGCCAAAGTTCTGGTTGTAGTAGTTGAAGCGGTTCTGATCCGCCGTGTAGTACGACGAGAAATCGCCAGGGGCGGAGCTGAACGGCCCTCCAGGTTGCTGCTGACTCGGCGGCTGCGCTGCTTGTCCCTGGCCCTGGAATCCCGCGTCAAACTGGTTATGTGTGGCGGAGGCAACGGCTGGTTGTTGCCCAAACGGCTCGAAAGGCTTGCTGCTGGGGAAGGAGGAGGCTTCCTGGGAGGCCGGTTGGCCGAAGCGACCAAACTGCTGGTTGCTCGGTGCAGCAGGCGGCTGTACGGCGGCTGAAGAAAGGGGGGGATTGTTAGATAATGGCTTGCAGATGTCGAAGCGTGAGGGAAGTGATGTGTACGTACCCTGAGAGGTAGAAGGGGCATTGGCCTGCGGTGCGGAAGGCGCAGCAGCTAGAGATGGGTTAGTGGTAATGAGTGCCAAACTTGCAGGCAGTTGAGGGTCCATACCGGCAGTTCCTGTGGAAGCTTGGGCAGCCGCCGGCTTCTGGGAAGGGAATGTTTCGGGGACAGGAGTGGGTTGAGCAGGAGGGAGAGATGTCCGGGGGTGTGCAACCGGAGAGTCTTCGGGAGGCTGGGGGCGAGTCACGGGCTCTTCGCGGTCGCCGTCCACGTCGTCTTCAATGGAGCCATTAAGGCTGAAAGCACCGAACTGGACGGCGGCCCTGTCAACCTGATCACGGTTGCCAGGCATGCGAACGGCTTCACGCTGATCAAGCATACGGCGAGCATGGTGGGCGGGCGCGCGAGCTGACGGCTTTGTGGCACCGGTCCGGCCAGCTTGGTGCTGTTGTTGCGAAGCCGAGAGAGGCGTGCCTGTCGCACCGGGACCCGTAGCTTGCGGGTCCCAGGAATCAGCAGCCTCACTGGCGGCAGTTTCAGTCAGAGGGGGGTGTGAATCATCCTTGACCTTGTCAAGATTGGTTTCGGTAAGTTTATCATTCGACGGCGCCAATGCAACCTCGGGGACGACAACGTTAGGAACGGCCGGTACCGCGGGGATAACAGGGACGGCAGGTGTAACGCGTTCAGCAGGAGGAGCGGGGGGTGTCTCCTTCTCCGGTTCGGGGGCAGGTTCTTCGACAGGAGCCGGAGCCTCGGGCTCGGGTTCGGTTGGCTCAGCAGGGGGCAAGGGCTCGATGACAGGTTCGGGAGCCTTGGGGGGGGCTTCTTTCGGCCTCGGTGCCGGTTTCGGGGCGGTTGATTGTCGCAACATGCTTGCCCAGGTGGTTTTTGTGCCTTCGGGGATTGTGGCAGGCTTCGCAGCTGCGGTTGTGGTTGTGGTGCTCGGAGCAGGAGCTGTCGTAGCAGGAGCGGAGTCTACTGCGGGAGGTTCGCCCGACGCAGCCGATTCTTCAGCTGGCTTAGTATTCCATTCGGATGCTTCTTCGGTCGGGACGGAGAGAGGTTCGTTTTCCTTGGATCGGGTGCCATTCGCTGTGCCGTGAGTCGACTTGCCACGAGCACCACCACGACCACCGCGCTCAGTGGTTCTACCGCGGCCGCGGCCGCTGTCGGCACCACGGCCACCTCGGGCATTCCTGGTCCCACCCGTGGGAGCTGAATCGCCGGTTGTATTCGTAGAAGTATCGGCCTTGGCCTTGAGACGCGCGCGGTCCTTCTTGGGCTTTGAAACTTCGCCCCATTGTGAAATGGTTCCTGTGGGACGAACACATTAGCTGGACGAGCACGGTAATCGATGCAGCTCCGAAGTCGCTCGAGAGATGCGGAACAAGCATAACGCACAAAATGCGTGACAGCAGGCCCGGACGTGGGAGATAATAGCGTGTGGGGACGCCGATCTACCTTCAGCAATGCGGGTGACGGTCAAGTTCTCGTCACCGTCGGTCTCTAGCAGGGCGAATAGGATGTCGACGGAGGACCAGTCCGGAAACATTTCTTTGATGACTGCGACCTTGCTTCCATACTTCTGCTTCAGCTCTCCAATCTCGCCCTCGTCCTCGAGTGTCGGCAGAGACGAATCTGTGTCATGCTTGGAATCGCCATTGGTGGCGGCAGACCGGGCGCGACCTCCTCCCCGAGTCGCAAAGCCGCCTCGGCCGCCGCGACCAGAGCCTCTGCCGCGAGGGGCGGCTGATCTGGAGTGTACCTCAGACATCGCTGAGATATGTGTGTGTGTGTGGGTGGGAAATGAGGCGGGTCAAAGGAATCGGCGACCGAATCGCGTTGTCGACGGCAACCACAAAACAAAGGCGGTGTGGGGGGAAAAAAATGGGAAGAGGATCGTAGAGGATGCCGAATTGTAAAAGAAGACGGGGTTTCGCACAGGGCGAATCGTGGTGCGATCCGTTGGATGGATCGAGCCAGTGGTGGTTGGAATGGGGAGAAGGAATAGGCGCAAGGTGTGGAAAGGACGAGGCAAGAGGGCGTTGAGTTTTTGCCCAGCAGATGCAGAATTCGGTTGGCCCGCTCAAAACAGGGTAACCAACTTAGCAGAGGGCCGCCCGCCCCAGGTTTCAGTGCACAGCTGGCAGCTGCAAGCCTGTGACAGGGTGCTCCAGCCTCGCCCGATTAAGGTGTGGGGTCCTTCCGCGCGTCACAGGGCTGGATTTCAGATGGCTTCTTCCATTTCCGGCCTGTCGCAAAAGTCAATCTATTGTTCGCATGGGGTCGGTGCCATTCACCATCACTCGGAGCTGCAAACAGCAATCACGGTTGTGAGAACCACTCAATTGAGCGTGCTGCCATCGAAATCTTCCAACTCTGTTAGCGGAAGGAGCCCACCCACCTCTCCACCCATCTCCCGAGGCAGGGTCCTGGTGCGAATCGATCAGCTGGCATCTGCTGATGCCAAATGTGCAGTGGGATTGGACAGGAGCCTTGGAGGCTGGGCATGTGCCGACATGCTACTCTGGTAGGTAATTTGCTACGTATGCTACGGAGTACACTAGCGTACCTTACGTACGATTCCAATTCGTTAATGTGAGTTCCGTTAGGCAATTGTGTACTTAACTGCTATGCTAAGTAGCGCCACAACGACAACCTGGCTTCTATGGAGTGTAAGTACAGTCCACCGTCGGTGGTGGCTGATTTCAGGAACCCATTTCGCTCCGATGGCCCGTCTTTTGCCACCCGTTGTGGTAAATGGATGCTCCAACGCCCGAACGACATCGGGAAGCGCTCTGGTGAACAAGTCCAAGTTGGGACTAGCGCCAGGGCGGAAGATCGCGGCGCGCGCACACACTACGCAAGCAGCTCCGGTAGTTACTGGTTCTGGAGTGCGGATGACTCTCTACGTGTAATCCGTAGAGTACTGCCAGCAAAGGAGGGGGTCACATGACCTGTAGCTTTAGTGTATGAGCAATTCACTACGTCAACCCAATTGCCAAACCGGCCCACTCCTGGTCGAGCGGGATCTTTGAGTGCGTGACCCACAACTGCAAACATTAACCAGGGGATCAAACCGGCCATTGGGTTACCCTATCCATCGCTACGAGATCCTCCATGGTAGAACGACTCGAGTTGGCTGATTTATCACCCATTCAAAGGTTTTAAAATGCAGAAGACCAGAGCGCTCGGGTCCCTCAAAGACCTCTTCCCACGCCTGCACCAGCCGCTGCCGCTGGACAAGCGCGAGTCCCAGCGGCTTCTCGACACCATTAAGGCCTCCTTCCGCAAACAGCTCGACGAAGAGCACGGCTGGACCGTGTCGGATTCCGGAAAGGACTCGCCGCGCTTGAAGCTCGCCACCGTTCATTCCCGTACAGGAACTGTCCCGTCGACAGCACCCGCCCGGCCAACCGATAGGCACATGCGCGCCATTCTCGACAACCCGCTTTTCACTCGTGTCGAGGTGCCGAAGCGCAAAGAAGAGTCCGCCAACAGTCTAGACGCACACAAGGCGGTCTTTCGAAAGGCTGTCTCGAGAGGACTCGTGACCCTAAACACGGCACAGGGCTTCCTTATGCACATCGAGTCTGTGGCATTCCGGCTAAGGCCGGAAAATACCGCGGCAGATGGTCCGTGGCTGAGGAATCAATTGCAAGATACTGGAGCCGGTCTGCTTGTCCTGCAATGGCTGCGATCATCAGGCCAAGAGCGGGACCTCAAGTTCCTCACCAACGCCAATTTCACCAACATTCTCGCCCGCTTCCTAGTTGCTGAGGGCCTCGATGATGTTGTTTTGATGTGGTTCGAACGGTTGCTGAAACCCGGCTCGGAGCGAACGGAGCCAGAATTCCAAACCGCCAAAAATCTGCTTGGCCGTCTCGTATACGCCAAACAAGCTCGTAACTTGGAATCGGCGTATACGACCATCCTCAAAGCGGCTGCCATAGCCGAGGAGAAAAGCTGTCCGCCAGCCGTCGTGAAGTATGCTTGGTGCATATTGGCCAACGAGACCTCGATGCACCATGACAAGCAAACCATGCCGCCCGCGCACATCTACGACGCGTTCGTCGCCTTGGGGCGCAAGCTTAATCCAGGCGCGCAGTTTATGGCTCAGCTCAGTCTGCGCCATCCAGTTGAGCCAACCTCGGGACCCGCTGTTGAATTCTTGCAGAGCAAGAGCGCTTGGCGGGTGAACGATGCTCAAAATCCAGTCACCCTTCGATACCTTCGTCACGTCCATCGCTTAGCTGTCGACACTGCTCAATACCTTACGCAGACCAATCAGGCCGAGGAAGCATCGCGTCTATTCAACTTTGTAAGAGAGAAAATTAGTATGTTCACGGACCCGAATGAACTCGATCTGGTCGGAGATCTCGAGCCGGCCTGAGCGCGTCCTCGACAACAACCAAGCATTGTCCCCCAGACAGTGCTGTCATCAAACATTCCACCACCCCCGCTCACCAACACCTCGATTTACCCTCGGTGAGCTGACGACAGGCCGCCAAAAGTCGTCCACTGTGCACCTTGGCAAGCGCGATGCGGGCACTCGTAGTCATGGACCAGGGTACCGCACCAACTCCATCAGAGCGATTGGATGTACGTTTCTGGTGCCTTGGGAGATACAACTGGAATTCCTCCCGCTCGTCGCCAAGTGTGTAGGGCACGCCTCCCAAGCTCGCCGCAACCCCCCCCCCCCCCCC